>NW_020948840.1:8667680-8774406 GCF_900497805.2 Vombatus ursinus | reverse complement strand
ACTACTACTACTACTACTACTACTACTACTACTACTACTACTACTACCACCATAACTGAATCTAAAAAGAAAAAGCAGGACAGTCTTGGCATATTTTTTAATCCATCTTGATATCTCATGGGGGAAAAAAGAGTGTTCAAGGAATATACAGAAACCCAGAGCTCAAAGTATGAGTGAAAGACGGAGCAACAATGTGACAGCCTGTGAATGTAGGTGAATAAGAGGTCTATAACAGATAAATAACTGAAACCCGATCTTTCAAGGATGAGAGGATAACACTCACCTAAAACCACATAATGATTTTTTTAACTTTTTAAGATCTGGAGTAAGTTACAGAATCTGCAGTATGACTATATAGAGTACTAGCCTGCTGTGGGAAATCACTAGCTGAGAACAAAGCTTCCCTGGTCACTGCCAGATTCACTGCCAGCCCTAGGCTCAGGTGTACTTTGAAAGCACAGCACTTCAAGGGTGAGATCAATGATTTCCATCTCCTGCTACTGTTCTCCTTCATAGTTCAGTTCCTATGAACTCCCAGCTATTGAGTTAATTAAGCAACCCCAAATAATGTTAACATGGCGGTGCGATCTTTCTATACTAGTGACTGATACAATGTTGAATGAAAAATGATAAACCTGCAGCAAAACTGGACTTTCTCCCTCCTTTCTTTCAGAAAAAGTATTTTGGAAAGGTCTAAGAACAATCACACTTTTCATGTTTTTATGGGGGTAGAAGTGTATATTGTCCAGACCTCTGATTTCATTGGTTGTTGGGAACTAAAAGTATGTAAACTCACTGCACCAAGGAAGCTTGGCAATCCATCTATAACTTCTTAGAGAGTTGTTTAATTCACTGGGAGTTAAGATCAGTTGCTCATATCCACATAATATGTGTCAGAGGCAAAATCTGAACCCAGAGGTTTCTGGGTCTTTTACCTACTATGCCATTCTTTCTTTCCACCTCTCCCTTTTCACCCTCCCTCTCCTCCTCTCCTCTCCTCTCCTCTCCTCTTCTCTTCTCTCTGTCTCTCTCTTTCTCTGTCTCTCTCTGTCTCTCTCTCTGGCTCTCTATCTCTTTCTCTCTCCGGCTCTCTGGCTCTCTCTCTCTTTCTCTGATTCTCTCTATCTCTTTCTCTCTCTGTCTCTGTCTCTCTGTATCTCTCTCTCTCTGTCTCTCTCTTTCTCTCTCTGACTTTCTCTCTGTCTCTGTATCTGTCCATCTGTCTGTCTGTCTGTCTCTGTCTCTGTCTCTGTCTCTGTCTCTCTCTCTGTGTCTCTCTCTGTCTCTCTGTCTCTTTCTCTGTCTCTCTCTCTCTCTCTGTCTCTCTCTCTCTCTCTCTTCCTGTCTTTCTGTCATGAACCCCTTTAAGCCATTAAGTTGACTTGTCAAGGCATGACTGGTTCTATCCTTCCAATAGCATGGGAACTTCTGGACCTATGTAGTTTACATAGCAAATAATTAGAATATTAGATATTTGTCCTGTGACCTACAAAATACCACTAAATATGATATTTCAAGAAAGAATGAATGGTGAAATTTGTAAAATTCTGTTCTTATCTCATTGAAGTTCTTCTTTGACTTATAGGCTCACACTACCAGGATTATGTGCCTCTCTCCAGCCCTTAAACAATCCATTTTGGTTTATTCTTTTGTAGTCTCACAGGACACATTCTGGATCTAGTCCCATGTGCCCTCTGTCACAAATATCCTGGATGATTCCTGGGAGACACAACTCAACTAGTAGACATAAGGGACTTTGACACTATTTCTCCTCAAACAGATCAGAACAGAAGCTACTTGACTGTTAGAGAGATGGTCAGCACAAGAACAGAAATCACCATCTAAGGCAGAGAGGTTCATATTAAAGTTGTTCAATGGAACTTTCCTATAGATTGCACATAAACTAGAGTCCCAGATCCATAAAAGTTCATCTCTCCAGAAACCTTGACCTGGGAAGTCTTATCCAGAAAATTTCCTTGCTTAGGATGTCTATGGAGGATAGCGTAGGTTAAGTAGGGAGAAGAGGGAAAAGTTTGTGATATGACAGAAAGAATACTGAGATTTTAAGAAAATCTTGACTGTGTTTTTAATTTGCTATATAACTTTGTACTTTAAACCTCTGGACATTGGTTTCCTCATCTATTAACGAATAAATTAAAGTCCCTCATAGTATTCTATGTATTCTGTGATGAGTATTCTGTGACTCCTCTTCATGAAATTTGGCCCAGCCTGATGTATAGAAGGGGTCTGACTTGATTGTAAGCTTTCTGAGAACAGGGACCACATCACACTTTTCTTTGTAGGTCCCTTGTGCCTAGAAAATTGACCTTCTCACAGTGGGCTCTTTAAAAGTATTTGTTATGTTTGATTTAATAAGCCATAACTTATCTTCCAAAATTTTTTACCTTATTTTTGACCAAGCCTTTTGTATTCCTCTGAGCACTGACATTTTAAACTTTACAAATGTTGCACTATAGTTAAATGGTACTTAAACAAGGTCTAACAACATATGACCTTAAGATATCAAAGGCTATGTAATTACTTAATAACTATGAATATTTTTCACGTGACCAATAATTACTGTCACACTGCGTCTTTTGTATGGATTGCATGCCAAATGCATTAACATCTGAGTCAGTCATGACACTGAACATATTCACCCTCATTTGATCTTGGGCTCCATTAATTGAATTTTAGTGTCCAGAATAAGGGAGGTCATCCACCCATTGAACTCTTTGCTAGAGAGATGTCAGCTAACTCTAGAAGAGTGAGATGGATTGAGAACATACCATAAAAAGTAGTGATGAATAGACCTATTAGTTTGGAAGGGTGGGGGGTCTGTAAGGAAGGGTCATATGGACTTGTCCTTGACCTTTTTCTCTTTGATATTTTTAGCAATAATTTAGATAAAGGCATTATCAACCTGTTTATCAAAATTTTCAAATTACAAGAACCGTAGACACCTTGTTTGTTATTAGAGCTAAAACGATCTTAAAAGAGGAGAATAACAATAAATCTCATGTAAGACTTGCCTCATAGGCTCTGAATGATAAAAGCTCTCTTCTCTCTAATTGATAATCCTTAACCTCCTCTGAACCTCTAGGAAATGTGACAAAAATCACTACTTGATTCTATCCAATGTGCCAACACCAATTCCATTTGCAAACTTGTAATTCAGTAAGGTGTAAGAAGACTGGAGAGATAGTAAGAAGTGAGGTTATGAAGGGGTATGTACTTATAATGATTAAGCATGAAGATAAGAAGAAAAAAGTGTACCTTTATACTCTGTAAAATGGGGATATTTACACCTACCATACAAGATTGATGTGAGGATCAAAGGAAATAACTTATATTTGGCACTTGGCAAACCTAAACTTGCTAGATAAATTTAGCCATTATTATTATTCAAGGTATATACTAAAAACAAGAAAATAATTTCAAAAGATACTGTAATTGTAAGGCATCAGAAAAGTCTTGATACAGGAAGTGGTATCTGAATATATTTTGAAGGATGCTAGGGAATTCAAGAGGAAGAAGTGAGAAAGAAGTACATTTCTGACACACTGGGCCAAAGCACAGAGGCAAGAGACAGAATATCATCTAAAGGAGCTGTTCTCACAGAACCTATCACTCTTTGCTGTGACTCCTGCAGACCTTAGCTTCATAAAAGCTCATCTAGAAAGTATGAACACCAACTTTCTTCATATCCAAAGGTGTTTTTGTCACCAACATGAGGTTCAGACAAGCTGATCACAAATCTCTTTGTGCTTTCTCCTTCAGACACCTGAGAAGTATAGGGCTCTTCTTTTCTTCCTATAATATTTAGTGGGTACACTGTGCAGGAATTCTTAACCTAGAGTCTATAAAATTATTTCCTTTTAAAAATATTTTGGTAGCTATTTCAATGTGATTATTTTTCTTTGTAATCATTAGGTATTTAAAAGACATTATTGTGAGAAAGGGTCCATGACTACCAATCTGCCAAAAAAAATAAAAAGGTTTATTGTACATAAAAAGAGCAAGACCCCTGCTCTATAAAGATTTAATTTTATTTCAATCCTAGCTGAAATGTCATAAATACTGCTTGGGACTAGACATTCCAAGGTAATTACATATATCAGTACTGATGCCCATGATATCTCTTAAAAATTATTGACATGCTATGATGCACCCCTAATTCAGGAAGTCTATTTTTAAAGTCAAAGAAGACTCAAGTACATTTTTCTCATTCTTCTTCTAATTTTTTAAACATTACTAATATAGAAATAGGTTTTGCTTGATTTCATATGTGTAATGGATATTGTATTTCCTATCTTATCAATGAGGCTGGGTGGGGGATGAATTAGAAGGAGGGAGTTTGGAACTAAAAAATAAAATAAAGGTAAGTAAAAACAAAAAAAAAATTTAATTAAACATAATATGTCTCAAATATTGCAGATATAATGACTTGAATACAAAGGTTACCTGAGATCTATTTTCTACAGCAGAGGTCAGCAAACTATGGCTAGAGGTCCAAATACAGCCTGCCACCTACTTTATATTGCCTGTTGTGAGCTAAGAAAGGTTTCTACATTTTAAAATAACATTTTATTATGTTGAAAATGTAAAAAAAAAATCTTACCTGTGGTTTTATACAAAAACAGGTAGCTAGATTTATCCTCCAATTTATAGTTTGATGACCTCTGATTTATCTCAATATTCTATACTATTGATCTTTTTTTAAGTATTTTTTTTCTTTCTGTTCCTATGAGTTCCAGGGAAATGAGACTTAAGGGAAATTAAGATATCAAATACTCTTTTCCCTGAGAATATGTTTCCTGCCCCTGGCCCCATATCCATCCCCTTAAAATTTTACTGTGTATTGCAGCTTTTGATTTACCATTGATGGTTTCTCATTTTGGGTGCATTAAAAATTGTGTCCATCTTGTACCCATCGATAACAGAAAATGAGCTGTCCACTCCATGGATAATTTTTGTCCTAGTTACTAGAACTACCTAACCTGTATCCCAAATTTGAGCTTCCTTAATTCTACAGCAGGGGACAGGGAGTGAAGAAGGAACTGAAGAAAAATTTGAAAGGGTTGCATTTATTTCTAAGGTCTTCCCTTTCATTGCTTGTCAGAACTTGAGTAGGTCACTCAGGTACCTGTTTGGCTCACTGTCATTTCTTTTAGTAGCTCTCCTCATCTGTTCATCTCCTTTGTGAGGATTAATGAGAGAAAAGATGAAATATAAAACACATTTGAACAACCTGTAGAAGAAAGGCAATGTTAAAATTTAATATCCTCTATTACATCAATAGTTTAAATATGGTCAAAGCAATGAAAAAAATGAAATTTGACTTCAGAAAGTGGTGACTTATCTATGTTATGGAAAATCATCTGAATTGCAAAATGTTCAAGAGGGTCTTGAGAATTAATGCAGAAAGAATCAACAAATTTATATGGAAGGATACTAACATGTGTCAAGAAGATAGCTGTTTTTTTTTAATACATTGTCCAAAATAGACCACTGAAGTTTGTTGAGCAGTATGTGTAAGCTATTTATAAAACAATAACTTTGGCAGCTGAGTGGAAGATGAATTAGAGTGGGGTGAGACTTAAGTGAGGGAGATCAGTTAGAAGGATATTTGAGCAGAGCAGGAAAAAAATAATTTGGACCTGAATTAAGGTATTGACCTTATGAATGTAGAAAAAGGGGTGGGAATTAGAGATGCTGTGATGTTATAACAACAAAAATTGGAAACAGATTGGTTGTATGGGATAAACAAGATTGAGGAGTGAAGGTTCACGGGGAGTTTGCAGGCTTAGGTAACTGGGGGAGATAATGGTGCCTTCTGCAGTAACAAAGAATTTCAGAAAAAGAGAGAATTTGGGAAAATATAATTAGTTTGTTTTGGACTCAGATACCTGTGGGACATGTAGTTTAAGACATCAAAAAGGCAGTTGGTGATGTATGACTAAAGCTCAGGGTATATGTTAAGGACAAAGTAGATAGATCTTGAATTATCAGCATAGAGATAATCATTTAGAGATAATCATTTAGCCCATGCTAGCTGATGAGTTCACCAAATGAACTAATAGTAAGCTAATAAAGAAAAGGTACGAGAACAGAGCCTTGGGGGAGAAATGGGTAGCTACATAGAGAGACAGACAGGTAGACAGACAGATAGATAGATGATAGATTGCTGCAGTCCAATATACAAAAATCCAAGATTTTTGGACAAGACATAACACAATAGAAGAAGTATTGAAAGATAAATCTCATCCAATAATGTACCTTGTGCCCAGTGCTGCCATACTTCATTACCAGAAAATTGCTGTGGGCACCGCTGCTTCTGTTACTATATCTGTTCCCAGAAGACATCACTGGTGTATTATTACTTCCTTCAAGTCAAATCACCTCCACCAGATGGAACTAGCTTCCCTCTCTTCAGATACCAGTTTTCAAGCAAGAGGAATGTGCAGTAACTACATTCTAGTTTTACTTATCTATGTTATAGCTCTTTTTCCTATTTCCAAGACATCTGATTACCCCCTGTATTATGTAAATTATATTCTGTTTTATACTAGCATCCCATTTGGTAGGGCCTTTTACTTGGAATGCTTAAATTGATTTTATTTTCCCCTCTGGGTTAGCACATAGTGTTTCATTTCCCTCCTCCCTACCTCAAGTGCCATTTCTATCCCCCTTTTATATCAGTACCTTTACCTAGAGTCTTTTGGAGTTTTAAAATGTGTATGGCTTCTTGATTTCCATTTTTATTAACATCCACTGTCACATTTTGAAGAAGTTGTGATGTTATGAAGCTAACTCTGAGCTGCTTCTGCTAAGATTACCAAAAGGAAGGAATTATGATTCCTCCAAAGTCATCTAGTCCAGGCCCTTCATTTTAAGATGAAGAAACTGAGACACAGAGTTTGAGTAACTCACTTAAGGTTGTTTTTGAGCCATTCAGTCATGCCCAACTGTTTGTGACTCCATGGACTCTAGCATACTTATACTGCCCATGGGGTTTCCTTGGCAAAGATACTGGAATGGTTTGCCATTTCAGTGGATTAAGGCAAACAAAGGTTATATAACTTGCCCAGGGTCACACAGTTAGTAAGTGTCTGAGACTGGATTTAAACTCATATCTTCCTGACTTTAAGCCCAGCTCTCTATCCATTGAGTCATGTAGCTGCCTCTAAGGTGAAGGTTATACAGGTATAAAGAATCAGAGGTGGGGTTTGAACTCATATCATCTGAATCTTGAGTCAGTATTCTTTCCAAGTTTGCAGACTCTATTCCCATCATAGGATTGTCATGATTCAAAAGGAGAGGTTTTTAAACTGACATTAATTGTTCTCTACTCAACTTTGAGAACACAATATATTGATTAAAGTGGAGAAAGCCTAAATAATGTTAAAATACATAAACCACCCCTAGTTTATAAACATGAGTCAGTGAGTTTTTGTAAAGTATAAAATGTGCAGTTTGCTTTATGGTAGCAGATGAAAAAGAGAAATACACTTTATCCCTACTGAATTTGAACATCACTTGGAATGCAACAAGTTGATTCATTATAGTTTAGCAACCATTAAATTCAATCTAGTGTGTAGTTTAGGAAAACAATGTGTAATATTTAAGACTCTGCATGCCAGGGAGAAAAGGAGTCCTTTAACAAACAGCTGTACACTGCCAACTAAATATGCACACATGCTTTCTGCCTTTTTTGCTATCGTTCAGAATCCAGCAGGCCCCAAAGAGAAAACACTGTTTGATCAGCCATCTGAGAACTCATTTCTACCCATAATCTGGTCTTGGGAAGCCATACAACTGGATTTGCGAAATGTCAAAAGTGGTGCTTACCAAGATACTGAATGCATCCTGATAGAAAATTTTAAAGACATTTAAGATATTTAACTCAGGATATTAACTCCTCTATACCTCCTTTAAGAAAATGAATATGCCCATGGCTTTGTCATCTCAGAGACAAATCCAATTTAAATTATGTGAACTATATATTATAAGCACATTTAAAGCAAAATATTTCGTATTCTCCTCCCCACCTTACTTTATAAATCATGCTTTCTTTCACTGCTTCTGTAAGATATTAATTCAATTTATGAAACTGCATAGTATAAAGTACTTGAAACTCAAAGGCTTTGAATTCTAATTTTCACTCTGCTATAAACTACCTATGCATAGCTAAATCATGTTAGGAGGTAAGAAGAGACAATTATCTAAATCATTCAAGTTAAAAAGGGAAGACTGCATAAAAATAAGTGTTCACTACATATATGATAATATCAGCAAAAATTACCTTATTCTAAAAGAAATTTTTTTGATAAGATAGCTGTTTTAGGTAAATGTCTTTTACTAGAATGAACCATAGAAAGAGAGTCATAACTTGCAATTCTGTTGCACAATGGTAACAGCTTAATCTTTTCCCTCAATTCAATTTAGTAATTCATAATGGAAAAATAATGGAAGAAGCAAGTAAGCACATTCATCTAATGAGAGAAAGAACCTTTGTGCCAAGAACCCCTGAGAATAGTAACCCCAAAATGCTTACCCATAGGAGCAATATAGAAATGCTGGAACATCTTGAGACCATTACATATGGAGGAAAGAAAAAAGATCACCTGGGATATAATTATGGTGGTAAGAAAGTACACAATCCAATAACTTTATATTTTAACTGATTATCCTTTCCGACAAGGTCCAAAGCTCAATTTTTTCTTTTCTATTAAAGAAGTATAAATACTCAACAGGTATTTGTATCAATATTTTAAAATCACACTCTAAAAATCTTTATTTGAATTTTGTTCCCTGAGATAAAGCAACAGTCACCTCATCTTAGTTACTATTCTCTTCATAATTGCCAAGCCCAAAGGGCTCATAAAGTTCATAGAAGGAGAGTGGTCTGGAAAGTACAGTTAGCAACAGAATATCCAGGGTCTTAATACTAACCAAGCAGAATAACTGCTTTATTTATTATGTAACAGGAAGATGCTTTTTTGTTTGTTTAATCAGGGAGAAAAATGATTAAATAAACTCTTGGGAGACTGAGATTCAGGGCAGAGCTAAGATGGTGGATTAGAGGCAAACCTAGGAGACCTCTCAAAATTCCCCTCAAAAAAAACTAAAAAAAAACACCTCAAATCAAATTTTGGAGAGTTAGAGCCAACAAAACATCAAGATGAGATAATTTTCTGGCCTAATAAAACTTAGGATGTAAACAGAGTGGAGATCTGCCTCCAACCCAGCAGCAACAGTAGCTGTAGCAATAGTGACCATTGCAGCAGCAGCAAATTTAGGAGCTTTCAGCCTAGAGACAGTAGAGAGGCCAGGCAACTTGTCTGAAAGAGATTGCAGAGGACTATTTGCTGTCCTTGAGTACAGTTGGCACTGATTGGCTACTCTATTGACCATACACAGGTCTAGGTCACAATTCCAAGGCAGGGAGGAGTGTGGGAAGATTGGTCATAAGGGAGCAGGGTCCCCAGTCACAGTTTTAAGACAAAGGAAGTGTAATCACTTGTAGCTTCAGGAGTCCTTTCTGGGTAAAGACCAGAGTGTAGACCAGGAGAGCAGTGATCATAGCTCTCCCAGGATAACAGTACCTTGGAAACAACAAAAACTTGAAGAACCCCAGAACTAGCTCTGGAAACAGCAGGATGAAAAAGTCTGAACTAGGAACAATGCTTCCTTACCCCCAGGTAAGCGGAGTCCAACTATAACAAAAAGTTGAAATACAAGAAATAAGCTGGAAAAATGAGCAAACAACAAAAATTTAAAAAAAAAAGAATTTGACCACAAAAAAAAAAACTAATATGAAGGGAGGGAAGGCCAAGACATAAACTCAGACAAAAACAACAATGTGAAAACAGCTACAAACAAAGCCCCCAAAAATACTAATTGGAGCCAAACTAAGAATTTCTGAAGGAGATAAGAGTGTTAGAAGAAAAACTATGAAAAGAAACGAGAGTGATGCAAAACAATTATGAAAAGAGAATGACAGCTCGGTAAAAAGAGGCACAAACTACTGAATAAAATAACACCTCAAAAATGGAATTGGCCAAATTGTAAAAGAGGCACAGAAATCCATTTAAGAAAAGAACTCTTTAACAAGCATAATAGGCCAAATGGAAAAGAAGGCACACAAATTAACTGAAGAAGGAATTTAAAAAACAGAATTGGCCAAATGAAAAAAGAGGTACAAAATCTCACTGAAGAAAATAATTCATTAAAAATTAGAATTGGAGAAGTGGAAGCTGACTCCAAAAGACATCAAGAAAGAATAAAACAAAATCAAAAGAATGAAAAAAATAGAAGAAAATGTGAAATATCTCACTGGAGAAAAATAATTGACCTGGAAAATAGATCCAGGAGAGATAATTTAAAAATCATTGGACTACCTGAAAGCCATAATCACAGAAAGCACCTAGACATTAATCTACAAGAAATTATCAAGGAAAACTGCCCTGATATATTAGATCCATAGAATAGAAATTGAAACAGAAAATTAAAATAGACATTAAAAGAATGCACCAATTATCTCCTGAAAGAGATCACAAAATGAAAACTCCCAGGAACATTATAGTAAATACCAGAGCTCCTAGGTCTAAGAGGAAATACTTTAAGAAGCCAGAAAGAAAAAAATCAAATATTGTGGACCCACAGACAGGATCACAAAAGATTTAGTGACTTCCATATTAAAGGAACAAAGGGCTTGCAATATGATATTCCAGAAAGCAAAGGAGCTAGGATTACAATCATGAACAACCCACTCAGAAAAACTGAGTATAATCCTTCAGGGGAAAAATTAGATATTTGATGAAATAAAGGACTTTCCTGATAAAAAGACCAGAGCTGAATAGAAAATTTGACAAGATTCAAGAACAGCATAAAAAGATAAACATGAAAGAAAAATCATAAGGGGGAATCATAAGAGTTAAACCATTTATGTTTCTATATGGGAAGGTGATACACGTAACTCCTATGAACTTTATATTTATTAGGGAAGTGTAAAGGGGTTTACACAAATAGAAGGCATGGGTCTAAGTCAATTATGTTGGAATGATCCAAAAAAATGAAGGGGTGAGAAAGAGGGATGCACTGGAAAAAGGAAGAAGGTAGAGGTAGACTGGAGAAAAAATGCTTACATAAAAGAGGTACACAAGGGAGAAGAAATTTGGGGGATGGGGCAATGCCTAAACCTCATTGGAATTGCATCAAAGAGGGAAAAATATATAAGCAAATAAAAAGAAAGAGAAAGAGAAGAAACAAAAGAAAATTGTATGGAGGGAAAAATACAGTTAGTAAACATAACTGTGAATATGAATGGGATCCACTCATCCATAAAACAAAAATGGATTGCAGAATGAATTAGAAACTACAAACAAACATATTATTTACAGGAGACATACTTGAAACAGAAAGACACATGGAGAGTTAAAATAAAGGGCTGGAGCAAAATCTAATATGCTTTAGCTAAACTAAACTGCGGGGAAGCAATAATGATCTCAGACAAAACAAAAGCAAAAATAGACCTAATTAAAAAAAATTAAAAGGGATAATCAGGGAAACTACATTTTCCTAAAAGGTTCCATAGATGAAATAATATCAAAAATTTTTACAGTAAGCTTCTCTGATAAGAGCCTCATTTCTCAAATATATGTTGAGTATAGAACTGAGTCAAATGTATAAAAGTAAGAGCCATTCTTCAATTGATAAATGGCCAAAGGATATAAACACACAATTTTCAGAAGAAATCAAAGCTATTTGTAGTCATATAAAATGTTCTAAATCAGTTTATTAGAGAAATTCAAATTAAAACTACTCTGAGGTAACACCTCACACCTATCAGAAATGATAAATACTGAAGGGAAAAAGAGAAAAACAGGTCAATAATAAATTGTTGATGGAGTAATGATCTGGTCCAACCATTCTGGAGAACAATTCAAACTATGCCCAAAGAACTACAAAACTGTGTATACTTTTTTTTTAACCCAACAATATCATTAGTAAGGTTATATCTCAAAGAGATCAAAGGAAAAGGACCTATATGCACAAAAATATTTATAGTCTCTATTTTTGTAGTAGTAAAGATTTGAAAATTGAGGGGATGCTCATCAATTGGGGAACAGCTGAACAAGTTGTGGCTTATGATTATGATGGAGTACTATTGTACTATGGGCAATGGTGAAGGGGGTGGTTTCAGAAATACATGGAAGACCTACATGAACTGATGTAAAATGAAGTGTGAAGAACCATGAGATTATTGTGCACAGAAATAGCAATGTTGTAATGACGATCAACTGTAAAAGATGTGGCTGCTCAGATCAATACAGTGATCCAAGCTAATTCAAAAGGACTCATGATGAAAAAAAAATGCTATTTCCCTCTAGAGAAAGAACTGATGAACTCTGAGTGCAAATTGAAGTATAATTTTCTCACTTTATTTTTTTTGTGTGCTTTTTGAAATATGACTAATGTGGAGATTTCTTTTACATGATTTCATATGTATAATTTATATCATACTGCTTGCCTTCTCAGTGGGTGGGGTGGGGGGAGAAGGAAAGAAAGAATTTGGAATTCAGAATTTAAAAAGAAAAGAATGTTAAAAATAAATGATCAATTTTCAATTTTTTAAAATAAAGTTTTATATGATTCACATGAATTACTATACGGGACTGATTGGAAAAGGTCAAGCATGTGGTCAGAGAGGAAGTCACTATAATTTTCTAGGTATGAAGTAATGATAACATCCTGAAACTCCACAGTGGTAACAGAAATGAAAAGTAAGGGACATATTCAAAAGAGCTGGTAAAGGAAGAAGAAAAAGCCCTAACTAGCTAATTACATATAGTAGACAAAGAGCAAAAATATTTATTTAAAATGATTCCAAAACTACTGTCTTCTTCCATGTCATTAGAGCTTTGGAACATATTCAAGGGCTCCTAGTCTCAAAATATCCTGGAGAAATCTTAAAAAATTTAAATGTAATGATTGCAGCCAACTGAGACTCTGGAGGGCAGTTATGTTTGGACTATTGCTTTCTCTCTTTTAAAAAAATGTTTTAAAATTTGTATATTTTATTTTTCTATCACTTATTTCTCAATGTCTCCTGCCATTTGCCATTATCCACCCTCTCTTGTTAATCATGTTGATAAGCCTCAAACTCTAAGTTCAATAAAAACTTCATTCTAAACCTTGCTTTTTTGTTTTATTTTGTTTTTGAAGAATACTTCCCAGGGTTTGCTGCCTTAGGTTATCTTTCTGTACCTTTTCACAAGGTTCTTTGTCTTTTATTCAAGGAATAAGCTATTTTATAACTGTTATTATTTCTGTCAAAAAGCTGGGACAATTTATAGACTTTGAAGACCCAGTGCCTGATGTTCAAGTCAGGATATCACCCTTATGATGAAATTGGTCCTCTTAGAGAATAAAGGATGAACATCTCTCTAAATTTTTCTATTTGAATTCTTGATTTCATAAAGCACTCTAATTTGATAGCTTCTTGTAATAGAACAAACACATGTTAAACACGATTTTTTTTCAGATTCTAGAAGGTGTTCATTCTGAAGTGGTCTTATTATTTGAATTCATACTATTCAAAGTTATAATTATTTAAAATACTGTCACAGTCTATTGAAAATGTGGAATACAAATTTAAATAATGCAACCACTTCATGGAATTTATCATTCATAATTGTGAAAACATACCTGGCATAAGTGTTTCAGAAAGTCTTCAAAGCATTGGAAGACCTATACGGACAAAGTGAAATAAGCAGAAATATGAAAATTTAAGCACACTGACTTTAGCTATGTAAATGGAAAGAAAAAAATTAATGTTGTGTAATTATAATGACCAGGCATTAGGGAAAAAGGGCCACTTCCCTTTCATCAATGTGGGGAAGTATAGACTATTTAACATACTATTGATGGGGTGATGGGACCTGGCTCCCTAAAAGGAAAGACCATGTCTTTGAAAACAACTCAGCCCCTGAACTTTCCCTCACTGGCTTCACCTGAAGTATCTGGCCCATCCCAATCTACCTAGACACTCAATAATCCTTTTAATTGTCCTTTTACTGTGGCTCTCTGAACCAACCTGGAACACTTAACTCCTTTCATTGTCTGCACTTGGCCCACCCCAGACTATTTACTACTACTTAATCCCATCTAGATCTTCTCACTGTCTTTTCTTGTATATAAGTACCAGTTTTACCCCCATTAAATTGTGCAGATTCCCTAAGAATATTGCAGGCTTATCTTGGCATCAGAATAAACCCTGCTCCTTGACTGAAAGAAGGGCTTGAGTATGTGAATTCATTCCAGGCAGACACTACCCAGTACCCTCACTGTGCAGGGGAAATAAAAGATATATTCAGAAATAAAGTAAATCTAAACAACATCAATATATTTTTCAAGAGTTTCTGCCTTTTTTTCCCAAAAACTATTGACTTAATCTTTGGTGCCCCATTATTTTGATTAGGTTGTATCTAAATCCCAAAGCCAAAGAGTTTTTCAAAATGGAACTTTGAGTGATCATTGACAGTCAATTGGGTGATAAGGATTAGTGTCCTCTAACTCCTCACCAATTATAATAGAACCCTATTTTTTGTTGTTTATTGTTTTATAGATTAGTCATGTCCAACTATTTGTGATCCCATTTAGAATTTTCTTGGCAAAGATACTGGATTGATTTGCTATTTCCTTCTCTAGCTCATTTTACAAGTGATGGAACTGAGGCAGACAGGATTAAATGACTTACTCAGGATCACACAGCTAGTCAGTGTCTGAAGTTAGATTTGAATGCAGGTCCTCCTGACTCCAGGGCCAGTGCTTTATCCACTGTGACACCTATCTGCTCAGAACCCTATTAGATAGATAGTATTGAAGGACAAAGAAAATTCCAATATGATGAAGCCCTTTAGAGTGAGAGGGGGAGACACTGTATAATATTATGTATACGAGAGACGTGATTTGATAATGACTATTATTTGAACTATCAAATTGAAATGTAATAAACTTTCATTATATTGCTTCTACGTATATTTATTGTTTATTATGCAAGATATTATACTAGATTTTGGTAACAAAAAAGATTTTTAATGACACAATCCCTGTCCTCATGGAGTTTACACTGTAGTGGAGGTGGTATATGACAAATTTAAGTACAGAACCAAAAGAAAGTGTGCCATTGGTAAAAAAAATAATAGTGATTCAAAGTGCTCCAGAATTTTTTGAGGATCAAGAAAATAACTTTAATCTAGTGGGATTTGGACGTCTTTATCAAAGAGGTGGTACTTAAGCTGAGTCATAAATGAAGTTAAAATGATTTTAATTATAAGGTAACAAAAGAGCATTTCAAGCATAGCTAACAACCTATGCACATATACAAGAAGCCTGGAGACAATGGGTTAAGTTCCAAAAATAATTACTAGTTCAGTATTACCCCATTGTCACCTGTGTATGTAATAATACAATACTCAAATGATCACATGTAAATATAAAATTTAATGTAAAAGTCCATGGTAGACAGGCAGCCTTGTGATATACCAATAAACTTCCTGCAAGTCTCCTTCCTATGTTTGTTCTTTTTTTTTCCCCTCCAAGTCTTCTTTATTCCCCTTATTGCTCATCCATCAGCTTTTCTTTGGAATTACCATTCAGACTTCAATATAATGTCTGAATCTTGGAGTTAAAGTTTGTCTCAAGTAGCATCTGTTGGCATTTGATTTACGATTGGTGCATTGAGACCTTCAAGCCATAACAGATAAGACATTTATTTCCTAGGTCTTCCCAAATTGGTCATTTGGTTAAAAATGCCCTTAAAAACTACAGAGAATCAAAAACAAATGAGCTAGCTTGAGATAATGTCTGTTCTGCCTCAGAAGCAAAATTTACCATTTTAAAAATTGCCTCTAGCCTGCAAGCTTTAACTAAGTATCTGGAATCCAGCTGCATATTTCACTGGCTTCTCTTCTAACCCTCTTATAGCTGGATCCATTCTAAGCATGAAGGTATTTTAAAATGGAAGCACCAGAAAGATACTGTATCCTTATCCAGTATAGAGTAGAATTTTCAGCCAAGATATAATTCTCTATATTCCTCAACAACAGCCATTTATTTCCCAGGATGCTTGCTAAGGTGTTCATTTTATCCTTTTGGAGCACTTTCTGTGTGAGTCATTACAAATTAGCTGTATGATCATTTTGCATGAACATTGTCAAAAATTACAGAATAATTGAGTTCCTAGGGATCTTAGAGAGGGTGGGAGAAGTATTCTGAAATACTATATTTAAATGGTTCCAGCTTTGTGGGCAGAGGTGAGCAAGACCGAAGTTGTGCAGATGGTAGCCTATCTATACATGAATCATTTTGAGGAAGAAAGAAATCTTTCTTTTACCACTTTGAAGTTCATTCATAAGGAAAAAAAATAATAAATGAGACAGTATGATGTTGTGGAATGAAGACTGGATTTAGTAATTAGAGGACCTGACTTTCAATCCGAGCTCTCCTTACTTCTTAGGTTATTTTAGACTTTACATGTTTCAGCTCAGCTTTCTTCATCTCTCAAATTAAATGGTTGGACAATTCAATAAAAATTTACTAGATGATTTTTTAAATGCTTGTTTGTTAATTGGTTGATTGATGATTTCTCAGATTTCTCCCACATCTCAAATCTATTCTCATGTCTTTTTAAAGTAATCCTCAGTTTGCTATCTTCATTAATTTTTACTTTTTACATTTTATATTGTTTTATTTTTGTTGTTGCCATTTTTAAAATGATGCTTAGATAAAGCTGAATCAAGACAGTCTATCCCAAGTAAGGTCAGTTGGTTGAAACATAGTATAATTGAGGATGAGTTTCCAAGTTCCCTTTGCATTTGAATCAGTTATCTCAGTTGATTGCCCCCTTAATCCTAGGCATCTGCCTTGAAAACAGTGTTATTAACCACAAGAGGGAAGTAGACAAGGATCTGAATGACTCTACGTAAACCTACCCACACTGGAAGGGTATAAAGAGTGGGATGGGAAAAACACTCAAATCAAATACAACATTGGATCAATAGCAGCGACATTGTTCAGCCAGGAAAGACAGCATATTTCATAATCTTGATGGATTTCCCTTCCTCATGATTGTAACATACATGCAACAGTGATTCAACTTACTGCTGCCCATTTGTTCATTAAAATATTGGTTCCAGTAAGGCATTTTACCTTCTGAAGGAGAGGTGAAAAAAATTAAAGATAGTACAAAGGACAGCAACCAACATGATTAAGGGAATAAACACATACAGAGAGAGGGAGAGAGAGATCAAAAGAATTTCTGTTATGCCCAATTACTTTTTTTTTATGAAAGACTTTCATTTTGCTAGGGATGTTCTACTGATAGATAACTTGACAATTGCCTTCAGTGCTTGCCGTAGGGCCTTTGCCTGTAGTGAATTCTAAGTACATATCTGTCAAATTGAATTGAAGCAAGGTAGTGATCAGCTCTTCTTTATTTGCACAGAGTACTGAATTAGAAGAAAAAGACTTAAATTTACAGATCCTTTTTATTTCTTAGATATTAGGGAGTACCTCTTAATAATAAAGTTTAGTAAGTACTGAAACAGGTTACCTGAAGATGAGAATATTTAGCTGACCTATGCTTAATTGGTCTCAAGGACAATCAACTATTTGAGGATATTTTAGATATCTTGGAAAAAGGGAATATACATAGGCTTTAGAAGGTCCCTTCTGAGATTATAATCTTATAATTCTTAGCTTCCAAAGTCACAAAATACTAATTTAGCATTCCTTCTAAAAATGTATTGGGGTGCCTACAATCTGTGAAACATTATGCAAAGTACTGGAGAGTTAAAAGTGAAACAACACAGTATCTACTCTCAAAGATCTTAAACTCTAATGAGGGATTAGACATTTGGAGAAATAATTATAATTCACAGTAGAATACAACTCCCAAAATAGTCTTCCAAATCAATTAAGCAATTTTTCAAAGAACATTTATTACACACTATCTTCTAGGCCCCATTGTAAATCAAAGACAAAAATCAAACAGTATCTGCCCTCAAGAAATTTCCATTCTAATGGGGCAGAGAGAATGTGTATATATAAGCATATCCCATACATAATATGTAGAAAATAAATAGAAGAGATTTTGGGAGTGGTGCACTAGCAGCTAGGGGATCAGAAAAGGTTTCACATGCAAGGGAATAATTGAGCTGAGTCTTGAAGAAAAAGAGGGATTTCAAAAGGCAAAGGTAAAGAAGGAGTAAATTATAGACATAGGGAACAGACAACGCAAAAGGTTGAGAGATGGAGTGATGTGTGAGGAATAGCAAGAAGGCCAGTCTGGCTGAACCATAGAGGGAAGGAAAATAAATAATGTATAAGACTGGAAAGATATGTTGGGACAAACTTGTAAGGGCTATTAAAAGCCAAATAGAGGACTTCTTGTTTTATCCCTCAGGCAATTGGTAACCCTTGCATACTTTGCAAAGCATGGACAATGCAAAACAGAATATAACTGTCATTTGAAGTATAAAGGCAAAGCACTAAAGGAAGTCAAAAGAGGATGTGTTATTATGATTGGGGTTTATAAGGGTAAGATTGTAGAGAGTACAGTACTTGTAGTAGATGGAGGTGGCTGAGGTAAGAGCTTTGGATTGCCCTTCTGGCAGTAGAATTAGTATGAGTAAGGTTATGGAAGAAATAAAAGTATTAAAAATTCCTCCAGGACTGATATATTGTCAAGAGAAAATGAATTCTTGCAGATTCAAATAACAATAAAAATTAAAAGGGAAAAAAGAGGGAGAGGATGACTGGAGCATGGGATCAAAAGGATGTGACCTGAGACATGCTATACATACAATCTATAAGAAAATGACTGTTTTTGCTTTCTGGTAACTATTATTAAAGGTGAATTCTACTAGTTTTATAAAAAGATAGCAATCTTTAAAAATGGGATGTAGTATGGTATAGTACAATGGTATCAAACTCAAATAGAAATTTGTACATGAAGATCAATGCCAGACACATATTGACTTAGAAAAATACGTATTAACATTGTAGTTCAGTCATTCAGTTGTGTCCAACTCTTCATGACCCTGCTATGGAAAATAGCCTAAAACTGTCTGTGTCTTTTTTTTTGGCAAAGATTCTGGAATGTTTTGCCATTTCCTTTTTCAGTGGATTAAGGCAAATACAGATTAAATTTGCCAAGGGTCACACAACTAGTAAGTGTTTGAGGCTGAATTTGCATCAAGTCTTCCTGACTCTAGGCCTAGTATCTACTGAGCCACCTAGCTTCCTCCTCATGTTAACGTTATCTATGTTCAATTATAGTTTTATTTATTTTGTTAAATATTTTCTAGTCACATGTTAATCTGGATCCAGCAGGATTCTAGGCTGCATGCTATACATGTGTTTGACATCTCTGGAGTAGTGGATAGCAAGCCAGATCTTGGGTTTGGCTGACCTGAGTTCATATTCCACCTTTGACATGTTGGGAATATGTGACTCTGGGTAAATAGAGTAAAACAATCTCTCAGTGCTCCAGGCAGCTCTATGATTTCAGGACACAGAGTGGGTGCTCATCAGCATTGCAAGAAGCCTCTGAACTAAATGCCCTCTCTACTAATGAAAAATATTTCAAGGCCAAAATATAATTTTATTTCGCTTTTAGTTGCTTTGATTCAAAACCTTATTGTATCTCAAGAAGAAACTGGTGGAAGCCAATGGTATAAGATCAAAGAAGTACTGAACCTTTGAAGAAACAAAGCAGATCAGAGCAGATTATAGCTGTCTGTTCTCACCATGTTTCATCTGCACACACACCTGTACAACCTTGGCAGAGCATCTTCTAAAACAGCAGTCTACACCTATTTCAACAATTATTTATTGAGTGATACCAAGTGTCTGACCCTGTAATAACAAGTTGAGTAACAGAAAAGAAGTAATAAGAATCTGGACTCATTGAGACTCAGAAAAGTTAGGAAGCAGGTACAATTGACTTCATTGCCATGAGGTGGTCCTCTTCTGTGCATCCTTTTCCTCTACATAGCATTGCACTTTATGGTGCCTAGAACCTCTGTACTGTCTCCCCCCTAACTATCAAAGCCCTCTCTCAGGATCAGCCAAAATTTTTATTCATGGTAGACCAATATGTTCCCCTCCCCCCTGGCATTTTCATGCTTAGACTGATCTCTAATTGTAAAATAAAAAGCTTTATTTCCTGCTAAAGGATTTTAAAATAATGAGTAAGCATGTATAGGGAGAATTTGATGGGAAGGAAAAGGAAAGTTGGGAAAAACCTTTCTCATGCTCCTGGACTCAAACCACACATTGTTTTGTGGTTCTTTTCCTTAATCTCTTCCCATACCTCCTCTGTGTCTTGGACTACTTTCTTATCATTCTCCTTTCCTGTCTCTCTAACAAAGCTCCCTCTACTAAAGTTCCATCCATAACCTTCTTTTCTAGTATTTATATTCTTTCCATCAATGACTAAGACTAGGAATGGAGGGAATTGTACCTAATACTAATTTTATTTCACTTTGACTAAAGTAAAAACTGTGAAGACAACTGACAAATGAGAAGTGGGTGGTAATATACATAGTTATGGCACTTTTTTTGACAGAGGTTTTGAGTTTGGTTTTCTCTATTGTCAATAGCTCTACTTGAATATGAAATAATATTTATATAAAACAGTCTTTAATCTGAAGTCCACTATGTTTTTTTAATATTTTGATAATTTTATTTTAATATAATTGGTTTCCTCTGAGAAGAGATTTGTAGTTTTTACCAGAGTGCCAAAGGAGTCCAGGGCATAAAAAAGGTTAAGAATAGATCCTCTAACTTTAAGTTTTGCAAAATGCTTTACTTAGAGTATTTGAGACAACTCAGTGGAAAGGAGGAGGGAGACAACTATTGTTATTTGCTAGTCCCATTTAACAGATGTAAACCCAAGACTTGATTCTAAAACCAGTGCTTTAACCTCTAGGACACAAAATCGTATTTGGGTGGCATAGTTTTCTGATTCAATTCTTTAAGTTAGAATGAAATGTGAGTACATATTTTTTTTTCTGATTAGACAGTTTTAGACAGAAAATCACACCCAAAGATTTACTAAAATGTGCATGTATATTTGCGTACATTGGGGGTATAGTGGAAAGGTAGGGAGTAGAGAGAAAATAAATACCAAGTTGCCTGAACAACAATGATAAAAATTGGCCTTTCTTCAATAGTAACGCTTTGTCCAGAGGCCGCTACCTTCCT
Source organism: Vombatus ursinus (assembly GCF_900497805.2). Lineage (NCBI taxonomy): Eukaryota > Metazoa > Chordata > Mammalia > Diprotodontia > Vombatidae > Vombatus > Vombatus ursinus. The sequence continues at coordinate 8,753,130 of NW_020948840.1, read as the reverse complement.
CCTGGCACCTTTTTCTGCCTCAGATTTTCTTAGATTCAATGACTTTCAACACCTCCCCCCTTCTTTTCTCTCTCCCTCCCATGCCTGTCCTTTGCACATGTCGGAGAACTAGCTGTCATACCTAGACATGCCTAAAAATCCTAGATCAGCTTAGTTCCACATGAGAAGTCAAAGCAATTCCCACCTGAAAGCATTTTCATCATTATATTAGAATAAAGTAATCAAACAGATCAGCTGGAAACCTCCTCCCTGGGAGAAAGTCAGGGAGAGAATATGCAGAATGTTCTCTTATGGAAGAAGGTCCCAACCAAATCCACATGCACAGAATTAGTCTTACCTGATTCAGTGGAGTATGACTTTGCTTCCTGTGGCAAGGTAATGAAATAGAAGGCTGATTTTTTACTGATTTAGCTGCTGCTTTTTTTATACATATATTTCAGACCTCTCACCACATTTTTTCTTTAGGAGACATAGTGCCTTCATGTTGTGTCCCGGTTTTCAGATACCCTCTATGAATCCCGAACCCCATGAACCACATGAATCCTAATGTATTATTTAAGAAAGAAACAAACAAAATTGGAATACATATGTCCATAGTTTAATTTCTCTCAAGCTGGCTTGACATGCATGGGTGTTCAGTCCAAAACTGGGTCCCACTAAGAGGGCCAGTAGAACTAGCTCAGTTTGAGATTTTGAGGTACAACCTTATATGTCCTTTGAAAAGACACTCCCAAGGAGTGTCAATCAACTGTGATTGGTTAACATGCTGGGAGGTGGGTCACATTAAAATGAGTTCTCATGCTTTATATCACTTAGTCCACAGGGGTCAATATTGCCCTGCATCAAAGGAAATAACAACCCCAGTCTCGGGAGTCTGTCTCCACCCAAACCTGAATAGGATAAAATCAATTCAGGTCTGGACTGGAGTTTGACCAAGATAAGAAGATTCAATGCAATCTCATTATTAGAACTGTCCTTCCAAACAACTTTGGACAGAAGGCTGACAAGATAGAACTCCAAGTCTCCAAGACACAAATTACCAAGAAAAATCATTTTTAATACCCCTCCCTTCCATTTATGTTAGTAACCCTGGATTCTCTCCCTAATCCAAGCAACTATCTTGTCTGCCATTCCCCCCAGCTATGTGTGGCACTCCACACTCTTAATAAACTTAGTGTCACTAAAGTGTCAGGAAATATTATTGGTTTAATGCACTATCACTCCCTGGAAGACATCTACATTTTAATAGGAGTTTTCTGCAAATAGTGGTTTAGCACCAAAGACTGATGCTAATTGAGGCTATGCCAGCCAACGTGTCAGAATGATGAAGAAAAGAAAATATTTGGGCATTGAAACTTTTTTAGGGCAGGAACTGGGCTTTTAAAAAAAAATGTATCTCAATATCTAATATAGTACTCCTTATACAATAAACCAACAAATGTTCATTGAGTTTTAATTACAAGGAGGTCCCTTTGATTGCATTATACAAGGTAAATAGTTCGCAACTCTGTCTGCTTGTTCAGATGGCCCTGGTCTCATCTCCAAATGAGTAAAATATATCTTGCAAAATGGAATCAGGTAGCTTAGGTTTTGGTTCAGGTTTGACAACCAAAGCCATGCGGACTTCAATTTATTTGACCTCTCTGCACCTCATTTTCATTTTCCGTGAAATAAGGAAATTTATTAAATTACCTGTGTTTCCTTTCCAGACCAAACTCCTTGCCATTTAGCAAGTGTATTTAGGGGTCTCTTCTTCCCTGGGTTGTGGCAGCTGATACTGTCTTTCCCTATCCTTAGTTCTATTCAGTTTCTTTCTTCCTTCACTCTCTTCCCTATATCTTTGTTCTCTAGTAGCAATTTTCAAGCATGGCCTGATTTGATTAATGACTGCAAATTTGGATTTTCATTGCAATGCTCTGTAGTCTGGATCAAGGTTTTCTCCAGCAATGGGCATGAGGATTGAAAAGAGCTTTTAGCTCTGTCCAACAAACTATTACTCACAGTGATTTATTTATATTTTGTTTCCTGGATTTACCTTAATACCAAGATAGTATTTCTAGGCACATCACACACACACACATACTCCTTCATGCAAATGTGATTTAAGAGATTTGCCCAAGTCCTTATTGAACCTTGTTGGTGAGAAATGATCTGCACCTAAGCATCACCAAATATTTTACTTTCTTAATAGGACACTTAAATATGTATTCCAAACAAATCAGGAACAACAAGGGCAGTGTAAGGCAGTAAAAAGAATGCTAAAGATGGGTTCAAATCAAGGCTCTTCTATTTCCATCAATTGAACAAGCATTTATTAAATACCTGTAATATGCCAGGCACTATACTAGCTTTTAGGAATGCAAAGCCCAAAATAAAACAGCCCTTCACTTCACAGAGCTTATATTCCATCAAGGAAGATGGGGTATACATACATAAGTATGTACTCATACAAAACCCAAAGAAACACACTAAATATAAAGTCATTTGGGGTTAGAGGTACTAACAACTGGAAGAAACAGAAAAGTACTCATAGGGAAGGTGGCATTTGAGATGAGCTCTGACAGAAATGAGGAATCCTCAGAGGCAGAGGTGAAGGAGTACATTCCATATATTAGGGACAGCCAGTGAAAATGATGAGGTAAGAGAGATAAATGTCATGTGTGAGGAACAGCAAGAAGACCAGCATCATTAGACTATAGTGCATGAAAGTGAGTGATATCTAATAAGGGTAGAAATCTAGGTTAGAGTCAAGATATAAAGGGTTTTGAATGTCAAACAGAAGAGTTTGCTTTTCAATCTAGAGAAAATAATGGAGACACTAGAGTTTACTGAGTAGATAAGCAAATTAGTCAGATTTGTACTTTGTGGGGGTAGAGAAAAGATGTCAGAATGGGAGGGAGCATTTTTTTTTTTTTTGCATAGCTTACCCATTACATCTCTTCCACAATAATCTTAAAAAAAGTTCCAGAATAAATTCTGATGAGGAAATCCAACAAAATGATTATGAGTCATTTTTTTCCAACCCAGGGCAGCTTAAGAAGACAGATAGACTGTAGACCCTAGTGTGGGGGCTGACCAGGAGCTCAGCACAGAGGTAGGAGAATTGCTGTGCCCAGGGGTGGAAAGATGAGATAACTTACCACTCTGAATTATCTCTGAGAAAAGGATCAGGTACCACCTGTCAGCTCTGTTTCCTATTACCCAATTTGGGGTTACAGATTCAAGGAAGAAAGGAACAACTGGGGATAAGTGGACCTTATCAGGGACAAATTTCTAAAACTTATCAGTGAGGCTCTGAGCCCAGGAGTGGAATGGTGACAGTTCTAACCTTTAGCCCAATGCATAAGCCTATAGTGGACAACCAGGGCAGGAAACCAAGAACAAAGTGAAGTCAGCAGTTCAGTCACTCTAAGCCTGCGGAGACTCTCAGCAAACAAACAATGACAGAATCCAGCAGCAACTCATTGAAACTCAACTACATACAACCAATAGACCCAAATCTGAATAAGGAACTTGCCAAACCCAGACTAGGAGGGCAATGAAAACACTTCTCCCTGTATCACACCATTTTGGAAGCAAAGAAAACTTTCAGACCCACAGAATGAGCTGTGAAAGCAGCAAAAGGACATAAAAGAACAGATCTAGACAGACAACAGCCCACAAACGGAATAGAACCCAACACTTATATAAAGTCCAATGCTAAAAAGTAGGTTGAAAGAAAGAACAAACAAATAAAAAAAGAATCTGACCATAAAGACTTACTGTGGTGACAAAGAAGATCAAAACACAAACATAGAAGAATACAATGATTTGAAAATGTCTACAAGCAAAACCTTAAAGAAAAATGTAAATTAGATACAATATATTGTCAAGCCCCACAACAATTGCTAGAAAAGTTAAAGAAAGAGGTTAAAAGAAAGGGCAAAGCATGACTTTGAAATCCAAATAAGAGCAATGGAGGGAAAATGGGAGAAATGGGAAAAATTAGATCTTAGTAAGAAATTCATAAGGGAATGAACAGAGGTACAGACAGGTGATTTAGAAAAATAATTTTGGCACCTATATGACCATGAGTGAACCACAAAATATATTTTAATCTTTTCCCAACTACCTAGTTCTTCAGATGATGTGATGATCCAATAAGATTGTATTAGTCAAGTGCATTTTGAACATAAAATCCTATATGGATCATTATTAATAACAGTACCTGGAATATAGTAGATACTTAATGAATGCTTGTTTGTAGGTTGCTTGACTAATTGATTGTTTCATCAATTTTCTGAGTATCATTCACCCTGATGGAAGCTCTTGAGTGATAATTAATAATAATTTCATTTTACAAAAGGTAGAGGAGCAAACAAGGAAAATTATATTTGGGTATTATTCTCACTAATAGGGAGGAACTGCTTGCTTGAGTAAAAATGATAGAAACCTTGGGGGAAGGTGACCATTCCATCTCAGAACTTGTGACATTTAAAGATGAGAAAACTATACATAATTTGACATTCATATTAGATTTTAAGAGAGTATAATTTAAAGGGTTCAGAAGTATAGATAAGAACACACAAACCAAAATTTTACAGAGGAAGTTAGGTGAGAAGAAATAGGAAATATTCAAGACATAAAGGGAAGAAATCTGGTAAGGAAGAAAAATAGGTGTTAACTGAAAAGACCAATGTAGATTCACAGACAAATCACCAAATAACTTAGATTTTTAGAAATATATTCAGAGATAAAAACTAGGGAGGATGACAAAATGAATATCCCAAAGTGACACAATTCTGGAAAAATGGGTTGAGAAATGCTAAAACTCAAAAGGGATTGAGGCCAGGGAGAAAAATTAAAAAAGGAAAATGTATTTTAAAGCTATATTGGAACAGAAAGAAAAATCAAAGGGGTGATTGGATCCCTATTCAAATGGATGCAATGACGATTAGCATTGTAGAAAGCCAAAGCTCTCTTATTTTCTTTTGTTTCTTTTTTCTGCCATAGAGGATTACTGTAACAAAAAGAATGAAATAAAAATGCAAAATACAAAGTGGGATGATAAAGATAAATAAATAGTAAGAGAGCACTTGACTAATCCAAATCAATTGACTCACATCAACTACATCTTCAGCTATAGATAGAGCTGGCACAAAGGATTTCTGAGCCATTGTCAGAGATATATGAAAGATCCTGGATAACAGGAAATTGACCAGAGTATTGGAGAAGGGCAAATGTTGTTTCAGTTTAAAAAAAATGAAAAGAATCAATTCTTCATAGCACAGTTCAGAGCGTTTGACTTTGATTCCCGGGAAAATTTTAAAAATAGATATTATCAAAAAGATGGTTAATCAGAATCTAAAAAGAAAAGGGTTATCACAAAATAACAAATATTTTGTCAAAAACAAGTCACACAATCTAATCTTATTTCCATTTTTAACAGGGCCATTAAACCAACAAAGTAATAGTTTACTATAAATATAATTTACCTAAACTTTTCATGGAGTAGCTAGGTGGCACAGTGGAGAGAGCACTGGGCCTAGAGTCAGGAAGACCTGAGTTTAAATCCACCTTCAGACTCTTATTAGCTCTGTGACCCTGGCAAGTCACTTAACCCTGTTTGCCTCAGTTTCGTAGCTATAAAATGAGCTAAAGAAGGAAATGGCAAACCACTACAGTATCTTTGCCAAGAAAACCCTAAATAGGGTCATGAAGAGTCGGGCAAAATAGCAACAAATGTTTTGTAATAGGAAAGCTATAGATGAATATGACTAGATTTTATCAAAACATTTGATAAAGCATCAAAATTGAGCAGAGTCTTAAGCTGTTGTTTTGGAAATGATAGATGTGGCTATCTGGGAGCACAATTAGATAGATGTAATAAGAATTTTTTGAAGGGTGGGACTCAAAGTATCATTAGAGAAAGAGTTAGCCATTTCCAAAGTGAATTGCTTCCTTAATGGGTTTATTCCTAATAAAACGCTGTTTGGTTTTTATTTTGCTGACTATAAAGACTAAGACGAGTCAGGAAGTTTTCAAAAATCCTATAGCCTGCAAAATTTTCATGATTCCTGCCCACTTACTAGTGCTACCTGCCTGCAACTCCTGTCCATGACCATTTTAGGTTACAGTTTCCCCATAGAAGTAGATGTAGAGGACACAAACCTAGGCTTGCAGCCAGTGGTGGTGATTGACAGGGATGAGGGGAGTCTAAAAGAAGGAGCTGAAAGGAGAGACTACATATATCAGACATCTTTGAGGACATATAGTCTGTTTTTTGTGGGAATGGGGGGAGAGGAGTTAGGTCTACTCTCTGAATGTCTTCCCACCTGCAATGAAGCAACATTTTTTTCCAACTCAAAACTTCACAGAATCACAAAAGGTTAGACCTTGAGAGAACTTTAGAAATCATATAGTCTAATCCACTCAACTTTAAAGACAATGTCAAGGGATGTGGAAACATGACAACTAATTTAAGAAGCATCTTGGAATAGTGGATAGAACATTGGGTGTGGAGCCAAGAAGACACAGGTATAAATCCGGCATCAGACACATATTAGTTGTGTGACACTGAACAAGTAACTTAACCTTTCTGGGCTTCAATTTTCTCATATATGAGATAAGGGAAGTGAGGGATTAGGTGATGTATAATGTAGCTTCTATCTCTAAATCTGCGATCTTCTAAATCCAGTTGTGGTGCAACAAATTGCCATGGATTTTCCTACCAGATCCTACCAGACTTTCTGAAAGTGACAACTCCACTTGAAGCAATGTAATGTAATGAAAAGAGCACTGGACTTTCAATCAGAAGAAACCATATTTGAATCCAATCTCTAGTATTTAGTAGGTGTTGGAGCATTGATAAATCACTTCACTTCTCTAAGTCTCTGTTTACTCTTCTGTAAAATGGAGGTCATCCTAGCTGTTGCACTTGCTTCACAGGATTGTTGTGGGAATCAACAAATGCTGTGCTCATATCCTTCAAGCACAATATGTCAGTTTATTACTGTGATTGTGCTTTTTGGCTTTCATTTCTGTTATTTGTAAAATGCACATACCATTCTTTCTAAGCATATAATCAGCACCGTAGTTCAGGCCTACATTACTTCTTGACTGGACTGTTGCCATGATTTCCAAATTGATCTCCTACCTCAAGTGTCTCCTCTCCAATTCACTTTTATACAGCATACCTCTGACCATGTCACTCTTCTACTCAAGAAATGCCATGTGACTTCCTGTTATTTCTAGGTTTTGACCCAAACTCCTGTGTTTATAATTTAAAATCCTTCACAAATTAGCTCCAATCTCTCTTTTCAACTTTATGATACTTTACTTCCCTTTACACAATTTGTAGTCAAGCCAATTTGGCTTTTTTGATGTTCTTCATGTAAAATTTTATCTTGCATCTCCATACCTTCTCACAGACTATCCCCCCATTCCTAGAATGCATCTTTTCTCATCTCTATCTCTGAGAATCCTTTGTTTTCTTCAAAGTTAAACTTAAGGGCTACCTCCTATGTGAGGCTTTTCTTTATCTCTGCTGTTCTCTCCTTTAATTATCTTGTACTTATTGTGAATGTGCTACATCACATATCTTACATGTATATGTTATCTTGCCTGATAGAATGTAAGCATCTTAAGGGCAAGGGCTGTTTAATTTTCCTTAAATCCCCAGTGCTAACACAATGTGTTCATGTAACTGGTGCTTAATAAATGCTCATTGTTAAATAATTCAAGTACTTAACATAAAGCCTCCCAACTAGTAAGCAGCTTAAAAAAACAGAAATAAATAATATCTATAGGACCTACTTCATAACATTGTTGTGAGGATCAAATGTGCAATATATCTAAGGAACTTTCAGTAAAACTTCAAACACTTTTTGAATGTCAACTATTGTTATTCTCACTATCATCAGTCATCATCACCACATCATCTTCATTGTCATCACTTGTATTAAGAAGCAATGTGGCCATAGTAGATAGAGAGCTGGGCTATCCTTGGATTCATGAATATCAGGATTTAGGTACAGCTTCTATCATGTACTGGCTATTTTACGATGAAAACATGATCACCTTTCTGTATCCCCATGCAATTTTTTTAGACTGTAAATTAGACCAATGAAATCACTGATCTGCTCCATACTACACATATATGAACATAAATGTGCATATATGCATGTGTACACATATGTACACATACTTTTTTATATGCACTGTTTATATACACACAGGTACATACATAAATTGCAATTATATTAGCATAATATATGCACATACACACATGTGTACATGTATGTATATGTGTATGTGAGAATTCATTTGAACCCTACTCTATTCCAATAAGTATTAATCAATTTTATATGATCCATAGGGATAGTGATTATAAACTCTGCATATTATGCCACAGAGTTGTGAGCTACAGATTGTAGGTTCATTTTCATAATCATAGGAAGTTAAATAGAGACCTTCCCCTCTTGTTTTTCCTTGTTATGGTGACCAAGCCCAGTGTGGCAGAGGTGACTCAATTACATGGAAAGTCCTCCAACTTATTTTTGTACCTCTCTCTTGTCCAACATGAGCAAGTGGCCATCTTAGGACCACTTAGTCAGTGGAGTTGTCCCATATTTCATCCAATGTGAGACTTTCCTGCCAACATACACATGTATAAATATATCACTGTTCTTTCATACACATGCGCAGTAGGTCAAAGTTGTTTGTTCACTCTTTTGGAGGACGGGGAGCTGCTTATGAAAAACAAAGGAACAAATAGTTTGTTATAGAGAAGATATAAATGACATGGTATAAAAGAAAACATGTTAGATTTGGCAAAAGCAGACCAGAATTAATAACCAAACTATGTCATTTATTACATTGTGAAACCTTGGGCAAGTCACTTAATATCTCTGGGTGTCAGTTTCTTCATTTTTTTTTTAAAGTGAAGAAATTGGACTAGAATACCCTTAAGGTTTATGCAGCTCTGAATCAATCACCCTATGAAAGGCACAGAAAAAAGACCAAAAGAATCAAAAAAGATTGAGAGAGATAGAAGAAATTAAAAAAAACAACTGCTGAATAAATATAAATAATTTCCCTTTCTGATATTTAACTTTTTCTTGCTTACTGAAAATCAGATACATAGGGAGACACTGGGATGTAGTGCCTTGCAGAATTAGAACACCTAGCTTGATTTTATAACTAACTAGCTGTAAGATCTTAGGCAGATCAACTTAAATTCAAACATTTTTTTCAAAGTTCCTCCTATTTTCAAGAAAATGTGCTGGTTTCTATGAGATATAAAGATTAAATAAGATACATTGCCTGCTCTCAGGGAGTTTATAATCTGAGTCTCAGTTTCCTTATCTAGAATTTTAAAGTCTTGGATGAGACAATAGCTAAGGACTCACCCAATTCACCCAAATATGCAATGAATAAGGTATTCAGTGTTGGAATATTTGTGTTTTTATAACTGCAATGCAGAAAGGGTGGTTATTGTTTAGGAGGAACAGTGTATTATTCCTTCATTTAAGCTTCAGAACAGCTGATACACTGAGAGAAAAAAAATTGTGCACCACATTTCCCGAAAGGAAAGGAAGCTTCTATCAATAATTCCTAACTTTTTCATGTAAAGCCTCCCTTTGTACCACCAACATTTTTTTTTCTCAGATTCCCACATTGTGGTAGATATACAATTAGTAGGGGTATATGGCCATGACAAAGGAGAAAAGGCAGCAACTCACCTGAGCTCTCCCTATAACCCCTCTAAACACCTTTAAATAATTCCACAAAACAATTCCTGAAGCAGCAGAACACACAAAAGGATGGGGTGAAATAATTTTCCCACCGAAGACAATTTAGAAGGTAAGCATGAAAGGTCTGTCACTCCTAGATGAGAGTGAAGCACAGTCCAGCGCAGGCTGCACCAGCACAGACCCAATTCCAGCAAGCCTTGGGAGCCACTGAATAAGCACTGGCAGGGGCTGCTTCCAGAGCTCTCAGCCCACAGATGGTAATGGGGTTGAACAACTGATCAGATGGAGATTACAGGCATCTTTTTGCTGTCATAGGGTACAGTACTCTGTTGTTTTTTTCATACTCAGATTTGGGTTGCAGCTGTGGGTGGTAGTCCCAGGGCAAGGAGCAGCATTAGCACAGGAGAGCTTGCAACCTCAGTAGAGCAGGGACTCTCCTCAGAGTTACAGGGCAGGGAAAGAGTACTTGGGGTCACTCACAGTCCAGAGCACAGGACAAGAGAGTAGTAAATATATCTCTCTTTGGATCATACTATCTTGGAAGAAATGACAATTTATATGTCCCTAGAAGTACCTCTGAAAATAGCTGCACAAAACCCCTGAAGCTTGGGACAATGCACCCTTCTCCCTGGAAGCAGAGCCCTGCTTTAACAAAGAGTTAAAAGTCAAGAAATAGGCTAGAAAAATAAGCAAACAACAGAAAAAAAAATTCTGACCACAGAACATCGTTATGGTGACAAGGAAGATCAAAACATGTATTCATAAAATATAACAAAGTCAGAGCTCCAATATCCAAAACCTCTAAGAAAAATATGAATTGGTCTCAAGCCATGGAAGAGCTCAAAAGGGATTTCAAAAATTAAGTAAGAGAAGAAGAGGAAAAATCAAGAATAAAAATGAGAGTGATACAAGAAAATCACAAAAAAACAAGTCAACAGCTTAGTAAAGGAGATACACACACCAAAAGTGCTGAATAAAATAACACCTTAAAAAACAGAATGGGCAGATGGTAAAAGAGATACAAAAGGCCAATGAAGAAAAACATCCCTTGAAAAGCAGAACTGGCCAAAGGGAAAAAGAGACACAAAAATTCACTCCTTGGAAAGTAGAATTGGTCCAATGGAAAAGGAGATACAAAAGCTCACTGAAGAAAATAATTCCTTAAAAATTATAATTGAGCAAATGGAAGCTAATGACTTCTTGAGAAATCAAGAAACAATAAAAACAAAACCAAAATAATAAAAAAATTGAAGAAAATGTGAAATATCTCATTGGAAAAACAACTGACCTGGAAAATAGATCCAGGAGAGGTAATTTAAAAATTATTGAACTACCTAAAAGCAGTGATCAAAAAAAGGGCTTAGACATCATCTTTCAAGAAATCATCAAGCAAAACTGTCCTGATGCTCTAGGACCAGAGAGTCAAACAGAAATTGAAAGAATCCACTGATCACCTCCTGAAAGGGATCACCAAAAGGAAACTCTCAGGAATATTATGGTCAAATTCCAGAGCTCCCAGGTAAAGGAGAAAATACTGCAAGCAGCCAGAATGAAACAATTCAAGTATTGTGGAGCCACAGGCAGGATAACCAAAATTTAGCATCTTCTACATTAAAGGATCAGAGCTCTTGTAATATGATACTCCATAGTGCAAAGGAGTTGGGATTGCAACCAAGAATAACCTACCCAGCAAAACTGAGTATAATCCTTCAGGGGAAAAAAATGGATATTCAGTGAAATAGAAGATTTTCAACCATTCTTGATGAAAAAACTAAAGCTGAATAGAAAATTTGACTGTAAAATACAAGACTCAAGAGAAGCATAAAAAGATAAACAGGAAAGAGAAATCTTAAGGGACTTAAGGTTAAACTGTTTACATTCCTACATGAGAAGATGATATTTGTAACTCATAAGAACATTTTCATTATTAGGGCAATTAGTTATAGACAGAAGGCCCAGGTGTAACTTGAATATTAAGGGATAGTATCTAAAAAATAAAATTAGGAAGTGAGAAAGAGGAATGTACATGAGAAAGGGATAGGTAGAAGTAGAATAGGGGTAAATTATCTCACACAAAAGAGGCAAGAAAAAGCTTTTATAGTGGAGGGGAAAATGGGGAAGGGAGGAGTGAGTGAACCTTGCTCTCATCAGAACTGATTCAAAGAGAGAATAACATACACACCCAAATGGGTATAGAAGCCAGGAATAAAAATGAGAGTGATGCAAGAAAATCATGAAAAACAAGTCAACAGCTTAGTAAAGGAGATACACACACAAAAAGTACTGAATAAAATAACACCTTAAAAAAACATAATGGTCCAGATGATAAAAGAGATACAAAAGGCCAATGAAGAAAAAATCCCTTGAAAAACAGAATTGGACAAAGGGAAAAAGAGGCACAAAAATTCACTCTTTGGAAAGTAGAGGGGAAGGGGATAAGAGAATTGGGGTGAGTGATAGATTGAAGGAAGGGGTAGTCAGACACAAAACACTTTTGAGGAGAGACAGGGTGAAAGAGAAAAAGAATAGAAAAATAAGGGGGGATAGGATGGAAGGAAATACATTTAGCAATCATAACTGTAAAATAAATTTTGAAGCAAGTTTCTCTGATAAATGCCTCATTTCTCAAATATACAGAGAACTGAGTCAAATTTACAAAAATAGGAACCATTTACCAATTGATAAATGATAAAGAGATATAAAGTTTTCAGATGAAGTAATCAAAGCTGTCTATACTCATATGAGAAGGTGCTCTAAATTGCTATTGATTGGAAGAATGTAAATTCTGAGGTCCTAACTCATATGTGGTAAATTGGCTAATAGAACAGAAAAGGAGAATAACAAATATTGGAAGGGATGTGGGAAAAATGAGACATTAATGGACTGGTGGTGGAGGTGTGAACTGATTCAACCACTCTGTAGAGCAATTTGGAACTATGCCCAAAGGGCTATAAAACCACGCATACCCTTTGACCTAGAAGTTCCACTCCTAGGTCTGTATCCCAAAAGAGATAAAAAGGAAAAGAAAAAAGGACCTATATGTACAGAAATTTATAGTAGTTCCTTTCTGGTGGCAGAGAGTTTGAAATTGGGAGGATATCCATCAATTGTGGAATGTATGAATAAGTTGTTCTGATTATGATGGAATACTATTGTGCTATAAGAAATGATTAACAGAATGCTCTTAGAAAAACCTGGAAAGACTTACATGTGTTGATGCAAAGTAGAAGGTACTGTCTATAAAGTAACAGCAATATTATAAGATGATCAGCTGTGGATGACTTAGCTATTCTGAGAAATACAATGATCCAAGACAACTCTGAAGGATTTATGATCCAAAATGTTATCCATGTTCAGAAAAAGAACTGATATTGTCTGAATACAGATTGAAGCATACCTTTTTTTAAACTTTATTTTTCTTGAGTTGCTTTTTTTTGGTCTATGTTTTCTTTCACAGTGTGACTAAAATGGAAATATATTTTACATGTTTACACATGCATAACCTATATTAAATTGTTTGCCTTCTCAATGAGGGAAGTAGGGAGGGAGGAAGGAAGAGAATTTGGACCTCTAAGTTTTAAAACTGAATGTTAAAATTGGTTTTACATGTAATTGGAGGAAAACAAAATACCAAATGAGTTTTTTAGTGGAGAAGATGCATGATTATCATAGACTGCTATGAATTCAGTGACATTTTAAAAAAGGATTTGTATTTTATTAATTGGAAAGATCAAGGGAGATAATAATATTCTGGTGATATTATAGCTATTGTAATATTATGAGCCACTAATGCTTCAAAGAATTTACATTGAGAATCATCCAAAAGACAATAGATAAGTTTATGGTAGGCATGTGTAGCCTATATTCAATTAAGCTGAAGAAATTGGGAGATTAGTCTCAAGAATGGAATTGGAAGTGTATTATTGGAAATATTTAGACCAGTAATGGCAAGTAGAAGAGATAATTGAAGAATGTTGTTGTTGTTGTTGTTGTTACATAGCATGTTAAGACCTTTAAAAATACCAATGAGATCAGATGGTGATTGGAAATGTGGTCCCATGGAACTATTAAAATGCACAAAGAGCAGATTCCATTTAGTACTATGGACTGCATGATAAAGCAAGTGCTGAGCAACTAGTATCACTACTAATTGGACAGCACCAGGTAGTAGTTATTCAATAAAGCCACAGTGTGTCCTTTGCACTTGGTATGCTGATTTCAACACCCAGTGTAATTATGATTGATATAGAAATTCTAGTTTTTATCAACAATGTCCTTTTGATAGAGGAATTGAGTGATTTGCTTTTTAATGAGATCAATTATTTCACAATCAAATTTGGAATAGACGAGCTGTTGAAGTTGGAGATTCTTAGAACATGAACAAATAAGTGTTTGGCTAGAAAAGGAATCCAAAAACTTTATTTAGGAGCAGAGCCAGGTTTGGCACTTTGAAACAAATATGGTGTGTTTCATTATGGAACTGAGAAACATAAAATATTTCCCACCAAATTTGCCTCTAGGTAGTTGTAGTGGAATTCAGTCAGCAATTTCAGTGTAATTTGAAATGAAATAGCAGGCAGTCCCTTTAGCAATTAAAGACACATCTCAAAAGATAAATAAAACTGAGTAACTCAGCAAAACTCACAAAGTAATCAATCCTATGCAGAGGACTGTGAGCAGGAAAAAAGTAGTAAAAGAAACAATGTGATTCCTCATAAAAGGAGTTGAGGCTAGGTGAGAGTGAAGAGTTGAGCAGATTAAGAGTAAAAAGAATTTTCCAACAAAATAATCATGTATCCTGCACATATTCACACATAGATAGGTCTTGCACATATATGTAGATAAGCACTGAAATAACCTTAGTGAAAGTTAATGACCTTTTCATTATATCCAGCTATTCTGCTTGAACAATCAGCATGGTTGTATTCAAAAAGTAAAATTTCATTCTTGAAAAAAAAATTCCTCATTGCAAAAGCATTTCTCTTAATGGAAATGTCCAGCTAAACAGGATGTTTCTCATCCATACCACTCAGATCATTCTAGTTTGGGTTTGTATTTTCTCTCATTTGGACAATCCCAATAATCTCTTAATTGTTCTCCCTGTTTCAAATCTCATTCTTCTCCAATGCATCCTCCACATACCTGCCAAAATGATTCTCCCTCTTCACCTACTTCTGTAAAAATCTTTATTTTCCTTTAAGACTCAACTCAGTGTAGCATTCTGCAGCAGTCCTTTCCTGTTCTCCCTAACTATTAGTACCTTCATATTTAAGATTCCCTTTCTTTTACACTGTATGTATCTCATGTGCAATTTTCAATGTAAATATTTCTTCTTTCCATAAGAATATAAACTCTTACATCCTTAGTACTTAACATAGTATCTGACACAGAGTATATCAATATTTAATAATTAATACATTGTTAATTGCTTGATATACTTTCCTGCTTTTACATTTGTTCATGTTCCTTATCTCTAGAATGCCCTCCTCTACATTTACCTAATGCAATCCCATTCATTCTTTAAATCTGATTATGCAGTATCTTCAGTTCTCTGTCCCTTGCAATGTCAGAGTTGACAGCTGCTATTCCCTGATTGTTTGAATGGTAATGAGGTCAATGGAAGATTTTGTTTCTTCCCCACCTAGTCCCTACCATTGAAGAAAGACTCTCCAAAGCATACCAGATCTTAACACAAACATTTCCTTTCTGATTCTGGCCACTGCTAGTTTGTTACCACTCAAGCTACTTTAAAATGAATTCATTTGTGTATCCATTCATGTATTTGCATTTATTCATAGTTTTATGTTTACATGTGAATTTATATGTATATTTGCAAAATATTTATGGTTGCTAAATATTTTCCTATGTTGTTTTATGTGTACCAATTTTCTCCCCATTAGAATATAAACTTCTTGTAAGTAAGGCTCATGTCATTCTTTATACTTGCCTCATCAGCACTTAGCACAGTCCTTGGAACAGAGTAAGTAATTAATAAGTACTTATTGAATGACATGAGTCAAGGCCCTCTTGATTCAATACTGCAGACAGACTCTAAGGAGGGAAATGCAGCTTGAATCCCTCAATTCCAGTCAGAATCCTTTTCAAACCTACTTCTCCTATTAGGGTTTTGTACTTGAACAAGCATCATTCTAGTACTAACAGGTACTGCATCACTTCTAAGGAAGGGATTTGACAGTAGATTTACTGTCAAAGCATGAGATTTGGTTTGATGAGAACATAGGCAGGACTTCTGGTGCTAGGACTTTGATACTTTATCCCATCTCTCTCTTTTCTTAGCTTGCTCCAGAAGAGGAAACAAGAACTTGGTATTTCTGCTTCTACTTTACTTTATTGCCTTGATTTTGTAAAAGGAACAGGAGTCTAGCAGTTCAATTCTGTCCTTTGCCCTCTTATATGAAGACGACCCTCACTTGGCCCTCTGATCGCCCTTCTCCCTTGGCTGGTAGCTGTTAATGGAGCAATACACTGGTAACTATTTCTACCTTTACTCTCCTGTGGGCCAGTGGCTTAGCTCTCAATTTCTTTTTCTCTCATTCTGATGTCCTAAGCCTCTCTCCTGGGCATATATGCTATCTTGGATCTGCTAATATCTGAAGCTCAGCCCAGTAGCTGAAGCTTACTTTGGAGGCTTTTTCTGCTCTATATCTCTTTCTCTGTATCCCTTTCTCTCTGTCTCTACTCCATACAGATACAGTTCAGAAATTCCATACAAGGTCTAGGAAAGGTAATCCAGCACCATCTTCTTTATACAAATAATTGTGTACCTTAAATTTCTAGGAATATTTTTAAGAATTACATTTTTATTATGCCCACATCCTTACTAGGTAATTTGCATGGAGTTGAGATAAGAATTTTCCTCATTATCAGTATAGCATGTGCATGGTAATTCATAATGGATCAACATGTTAATTACTGATAAGAATTACTTCATAGTCTGTATTGATAGTAAGGGTATTGTATTTATTGTCTGGTAATCTATATTAAATACTTCTCTCTCTAAAACATAACTTTGTCATTTTTTGTGGGTTCAACTTAGATGGTACGCTAAGACTAAGGCCACAACAACCCTGGATTATTGGCATGCTGATAAATTTATGGGCACAGAAGATGAAAGATCTAGTGGAAAAGAAGGACTGTCCCACATTAGAACTAGTCTAACAGATTCACTAACAACCTTAGTTCTAACTTTCCTTCCTTCCTTTCTACCTCTCTCCATTCTATTCTTTCTAGCTTCCTTCCTCCCTCTGTCCCTCCCTCCCTTCCCTCCTCCCTTCCTTCCTTCCTGCCTTTCCTCTCTCCTTACTACTTCCTTCATTTCTACTTTTTTTCTTCCTTCCTTCCTTCTATCCTTCCTTACATTCCTTTACTCATCCACCCATTCATTTTTTTTATTTTTCAACATTTATATTTGAAGTTTTAAGTTCCAAATTCTATCCTTCCCTCTCTCCATCCCCTCCCCCCTTTTTGAGGTGGTAAGCTATCAGATATAAGTGGTGCATGTGCAATTATGTAAAACATTTCCATATTAGTAATCTTGTACAAGAAAACTAGAATAAAATTAAAAAATGAAAGAAAGTTAAAAATATCATATTTCAGTCTATATTCAATCAATACCAGTTCTTTCTCTGGAGGTGGATAGTGTGCATCATCATTAGTCTTTTCAGATTGTCCTAGGTTATTGTATTGCTGAGAATAGTTAAGTCATTCAAAGCTCTTCATTATACAATATTGCTGTTATTGTGTATAAAGTTCTCCTGGTTCTGCTCACTTCACTTTGCATAGTTTGTGTAAGTCTTTCCAGGCTTTTCAGAAATCATTCTGCTTGTCATTTCTTACAGCACAATAATATTCCATTACAATCATATACCACAGCTTGGTTAGCCACTCCCCATTTGACGGGGATCCCTTTGATTTACAATTCTTAGCCACCAAAAAAAAGAGCTGCTCTAAATATTTTTGTACAAATAGGTCCTTTTACATTTTTTTGGATGTCTTTGCAATAAAGACCTAGGAGTCATCCATTCTTTAAAAAAAATGGACCTTTCATTTCCTTCAAGACTCAGCTCAAGCACCATCTACTCCATGATGCCATATTTTTGTTCTCCCAACTGCTAGTGCCTCCTCCAACTTCCCACCTGCTGGTTACCTTGTTTTTGTTTGTATAGATTGATTCTATAGAGAAGTATAGATATGGAGATAGATGATGATATAGATTGAGATACAGAGATAGATAGATACATGTGTATAAACAGTCTGTTTCTTTCATTAAAATGTGAGCTTCTTGAGGTCAGGGATTCTTTAGCATTCATCTTTGCATGCTTAGTATTTAGCCCAGAACCTGACATGTAGCTAATAATAAATGTTTGACAATGGATTAGACCACATGCAGTATATTTTTAAGCCTCTTTTGCTCATTTCTCCCATGCCTTTTGCAAAGTAGTTCTAGATGAATCAGATCCCTATAAACAGATCAGGGGTTGAAGTACCAAGAAACACAAAATCATAAGTCAGTTAGTTTATTATTCATAGATATGCAAGCATATTATTGCCTAGCATTCAGTTGTATATGTATAGTCAAGAATCAAGAGCTCAGGATCTCTGTCCTTATATTTAAATACTGTTACTGGGTAGATTCACTAGGATCAAGTAAGAGAGGAACCTTGGGGGCAGACAATCAATAGGTGATTCCCACACTGACTCTTCCTCTTGAATTTCATATTTCAGTTACCGTTATCTTTGTGCTCTCATTTCCCTTTATGCTAAGCACAGCTCAGAGTCAGATTTTCATATCTCCTTATCTCTAAACATAAATACAAACTTCCTTAACCCCTTTTCTATCACCCTTCTGATGTCATTTGTCTTCTTAAGAATTGGTCTTCCTCAAAAATAACAACAATCTTTTCCTGTGCCAATCTGTTCTTCACATTGCTTTCAGAATAATCTTCCTAAAATATCACTTTGATCATTCCATGTCTCTACTCAAAATCTTTCTTGATGGCTCCCTATTGCCTATAGGAAAAAAAATCTGATAAGGATATCCTAACCCTCAAAACTCTCTGCAGTTCAGTCCCAACCAAATTTTCTAGCCAGTCAGCCATTTAGTCAACAAGTGTTTATTTATTACTTACTTTATGTGTAGCCTTTGTGATCAGGATACAAAGAAAGGCAAAAATATTCCCTTCCCCCAAAGGCCTCACATTCTAATGGGAAAAATAATATGTGAATAGGTAAGTACATAAAGGATATATTCAGTAAGGCACTAGCAGCCAGAAGGACCAGGAAAGACCTGCAGAAGGTGAAATTTGAGCTAAGTTTTGAAGGAAGGTAGGAAAGTTAAGATGGGGGGATGGTGGCATTGAGGGGACAGTGAATTCCCAGCACTCGGAACAGCCAATGCAAAGAAACAGTGATGGGAGATGAAGTATCATATTTAACACACTGCAAGTATGGCAGTTAAGCTAGATCACAGAGTTAGTGGAGGGGAATAAATTGTTAGTAGAGTGGAAATGTAGGAAGCATCCTGATTATAAAAGTGTTTTAAATGTTAAAGAAAGAAGTTTTATTTGATTTTGGAGGTAATATGGAGACACTGAAGTCTACTGAGCAGAAGAATATCATGGCTTATTCTTTAGAAAAAATCCCTAGCTTTTGAAAGACCCTGGCTTGATTCCCACTATATGAATCCTTTGATCCAGCCAAAGAATTTAATAAATTCTCTCTCAAATAGATTTTGTGGGAGGGGGTGGAGCCAAGATGGCAGAGTAAAATCAGTGACTTCCTTGAGCTCTCCCCCAAACCCCTCCAAATACCTGTAAAAGTAACTCTAAACAAATTCTAAGGCAGCAGAACCCACAAAAAGACAGAGTGAAATAAATTTACAGCCCAAGACAGCCTGGATAGTTGGTCAGAAAGGTATAGCACACCAAGTGAGGAGAGGAGTACAGTTTGATGTGGGTGTGCAGGCAAAACAGGCCTCAGCAAACCTGGCACAGGCCTCAGAGATTCATGGGCAGCTGTGCCAGTTTCCAGACTTCTCAATACACAAACACCAAAGCCAACTTAGAAGGTCAGTGGGAAAAGTCTGTGACTGCAGTGAGAGAGAAGCTCCATCCCAGCCCCAGTCCCTGAGCTCAGTCCTGGGGCAGCAGCTGCATCTGGATCTTCCATCCCACAGACTGAGGGGGAATCGAGAGGCTGATCAGAGGGGGAATGCAGGGATCTCTCTGCTGGTGCAAGATTCTCTTGCTTTGCCTGTGCTAGGATCTGGATCACAGTTCTGGTTGACAGTCCTGGGGCAAGAAGGAGTGATGGCATGGTGGAGCTTGTAGTGGTGGTAGAGAGGAAATCCTCCTCACAGTTCTAGGGCAGAAAAGAGTCCTTGTGGTCACCCATAGACCAGAGCACAGGACAAGAAAAGAGTAAACATCTTGCCCCTTATAATACCACCTTGGAAGAACTGAAAATTTACAGGTCCCTAGAAGTATCTCTGAAAACAGCTGCACAAAACCCCCAAAGCTTGGGACAGTACATTCTCCACAGTGGAAGCAGACCCCTACTTTAACAAAGAGTTGAAAACTCAAGTAATTGTCTGGGATCATAAGCATATTGTATGAAAAAGGTCAGACCATAAAATCTTTCTTTGGTAACAAAAAAGATAGAAACATACAACCAGAAGACAACAAAGTCAAAGCTCCTACATCCAAAGCCTCCAAGAATATATGAATCAAACACATTTTGTGCTTTCCCACCTCTAAGCCTTTGTTTGTGGCATTAACTCTATCTATAAAATTCTTTACCTTCATCCACTATTATTATAATTTGTATCCATAATTTAAGGTCTAACTCAAATTCTACCTCCTCTGTGAAGCATTCTTTGACCAAATCAGCTATAAGTAAACTTTTTAACCTGTGAACACAGGGCATTTGTAATCTGTTCACTTGATAAAGGATAAATGGTATGTTGCTTCATATTCTTATTTATCTTATATATGTATATGTCTCATTTCTTTTATGAGATTGTATGTTTTCTAAATGTAAAGGTTATAAATCATACTCCTTTGCCTCCTGCCTTCTCTTGACAGCAAGGACTGTTTTACTTTTCTCTTTGTATTCCCAGCACCTAAGCACAGTGTTTTGTACATAGGAAGTTCATAATAAGGCAGATAGGCATCACAGTGGATAGAGAACTGGGCCTGGAGTTGGGAAGACACATCTTCATGAGTTCAATTCTGGCCTCAGATACTTGCTAGCTGTGTGACCCTGTACAAGTCACTTAACTCTGTTTGTCTCAGTTCTTCATCTGTAAAATGAGCTGGAAGAGGAAATAGCAAACCACTCCAGTACTTTTGCCAAGAAAACCCCAAAAGGGGTCACAAAGAGCTGTACTTGACTGAACACATACATTCTTAAAAAATTCTTTCTTCATCTATTCAGAGCTTTGCACATAATAGATGTTATAAGAATATATGGTTGGTTGATTGCTTTTCTTCAATAACATAAGAAATAAAAAAAATTGAACTTGATGTCACATGGTAACACAATTTTTTTTAAAAAAAGCTAAAACACAGCCCATTCCCAGAGGGCTTAAAATTATTCATCATTTTTATCATCAAGAACAACAATATCAGCAGAAGCTTACTATCTCTCATGGACAGACAGACAACAATCTTTTTTCTATGAATATTGACCTCAAAATATCTGGAAGAACTCAACCAGTAAATTATATCAGAACTGGACCATAACCATACATTGAATTGTTGTCACCCAAACATGACACTGATCCATCAAAATTTCAGAATGTTTAAAACACATAAAACTATACCAAGTATTCATCATGTAGAAATGACATGGAATGAAAAGATTTCAAAATTCTTTGAAGGAAAGAAAATGTCTTTTGATGAAGTAAAACAAAATCATTTGGAAACAGGATGATGTACATATCATCCAGTTTCCTACCGGAATACAGGAGTTCTACCAAGGATGCCTCCAGTGAGTCTACAGAGGATAATTTTGTGTCTTAATACTTGTATTTAACTATTAAAACCTGGCAATTATTCACTGAAATGATAATTTGTAGAAGAATAGAAAAGAATATTAGAAAAATATTAGAAAGAATATAATAATAATAATCCTAGGACCATTTCTATCTGGAATGCATATAAAAAGATGAGAAATGAGATGAGAGATTTGTGTATAATGTGTATACATATATAATACACTATATATACAGCATACCACATAATATATAATATAACTGTATCACATTTTATTCTCCCCAGAACTCTATGAAGTACATATTACTATTACTCCTATGTTTTGGGTTAGGAAACAGGCTCAGAGCCTGTAAGAGACTTGTACCATGAAAAGAATATGAATGAGATTTGAATCTATCTTCTTGCCTCCAATTTCATCACTTTTTCCACTATATAATAGTGACTTTTTGCTCAGGGAAATTTCCATAACAATAGTAAAGAAAAATAAGTCAAAATATTGCATTCAGTCAGCCAGCAATTATTAAGCTCCTACTATATGCCAGAAACAGCACTGAGTTCTAGGAATACAAAAAAAAAAGGAGGGAGGAAAAGGCTCTGCTCTCAAGGAATTCAGAGGATGGTTTTCCTAAATATAGCTCTGTTAGCCTGGAAATCTAGAATTTAAAATTATATTATCAGTTCCTTCCTGCCAGTGATCTATGATTTTGAATTTAATATTAGCTCTGAAAACATTTTTATGGTCCCATATACTTGCTTTCATCTGAGTCTTTGCATGTTCCATTTCCCCATTTGCATCATTCTCCCCCTTAAAAGCCATGCAATTACTAAACATCTCTCATGACTCATGTCCTCCAAGAAATGTTCCAAGAAAAACCCAACCCAACCATAGTTGTTCCAGTATTTCTTATTATCCTTCATTTAGATGGCATCATAGAATCTGAATTGGAGGAGATTTCAGGAGCCATCTAACCAATTTATGCACAAAGAAATTGCCACTATAATATATCCATCAAGTAGTGATCCAGCTTGATTATCTCCAAAGAATGGGAATACATTAAATCTTTAGGGAGACTATTCCTTTTTCTGATCATTCAAAGTGTTGTGAAGTTTTTGTTTGTTTGTTTGTTTGTTTGTTTGTTTGTTTTTGTTTTTTAGTTTTGAATTTTCCCCCAACAGTATGGCTAAATTAGCCTTCTTTCAATTTTGACCTGTTGCTTATGGTTCTCCCCACCTGGGCCCAAAAAGAAAAAGTCTAATCTTATCATCCACATAATAACTTTTCAAATACTTGAAGACAGGTGTCATATCCTTCATGAGTCTTCTCTTCTTGATGTTAAATATGTTCACTTCATTCTCTTGATCAGTTATATAATTCTACACAGCAGAGAGTGGACAGGGTTAACAATATCAAGTGCAGAAGAGAGGTTAAGAAGTATGAGGGTTGAAGAACAACTATCAGATTTTACAATTAATAAACTTCTTTCTTTTCTATTAATTGATTTATTTTTAGTTTTCAACATTTACTTCCACAAGATTTTGAGTTCCAAATTTTCTACCCATTTCATCCCTCCCCCCCACCCCAAGATGGCATGAATTCTGAATAACTCTTTCCCTGATCTGCCACCTCTTCTATCTCTCCTCCCTCTCTCTTATCCCTTTCCCCTTCCTGTAGGGCAGGATAGATTTCTATACCCTATTTCCTGTATATCTTATGTCCTAGTTGCATGTGAAAACAAGTTGTTGTTTTTTTTTTTAACATTTGTACTCAAAACTTTGGGTTCTGAATTTTCTCCCTTCCTCTCTCCCCACCCACCCCAATTGACAAGGCAAGCAACTCGATACAGGTTATACATATGTAGTCATGCAAAATACTTCCATAGTAGTCATGTTGTGAAAAACTAATTATATTTCCCTTAATCCTATGCTGCCCCTCATTTGTTCTATTGTCTCTTTTGACCCTGTCCCTCCTTAGAAGTGTTTACTTCTGATTACCCCTTGCCCCAATCAGCCCTCACTTCTATCATCTTCCTGTGTTCTTGTCCCCTTCTCCCCCCACCATTTTCCTGTAGGGTAAGATAGATTTCCATACCCAATTGAGTGTGTATGTTAGCCTCTCCTTAAGCCAAATATGATGAGAATAAGATTCACTCATTCCCTCTCACCTTCCCCAATTTCCCTTCCACTGTAAAAGCCTTGTCTTGTCTGTTTCATGTGAGATAATTTACCCCATTCTACCTCTCCCTTTCTCCTTCTCCCAGTATAATCCCCTCTCACCCCTTTATTTTATTCTCCAGATATCACCCCTTTATCTTTAACTCACCCTGTGCCCTCTATCTATCTATCTATCTATCTATCTATCTATCTATCTATCTATCTATCTATACATACACACACACACATATATATACATACACACACACACACACACACACACACACATACATATAATTTTTCCTTCCAACTACCCTAACACTGGCAAAAATATCATCTTTCCATGCAGGAATGTAAATGGTTCAACCTTAATAAGTCCCTTATGATTTCTCTTTCCTGTTTACCTCTTCATGCTTCTCTTGAGTCTTGAATTTGAAAGTCAAATTTTCTATTCAGCTCTGGTCTTTTCATCAAGAATGTTTGAATTTCCTCCATTTCATTGAATATCCATTTTTTCCCTGGAGGAATATACTCAGTTTTGCTGGGTAGGTGATTCTTGGTTGTAATCCTATCTCCTTTCCCCTCCAGAATATTATATTCCAAGCCCTTCAGTCCCTTAATGTAGAAGCTGCTAAATCTTGCGCTATCCTGATTGTGTTTCCACAATACTTGAATTGTTTCTTTCTGCCTGCTTGCAATATTTTCTACTTGACCTGGGAACTCTGGAATTTGGCTACAAAATTCCTAGAAGTTTTCCTTTGAGGATGTCTTTCAGGAGGTGATCAGTGGATTCTTTTCACTTCTATTTTGCCCTCTGGTTCTAAAATATCAGGGCAGTTTTCCTTGATAATTTCTTAAAAGATGATGTCTAGGCTCTTTTTTTGATCATGGTTTTCAGATAGTCCAATGATTTTTAAATTGTATTTCCTGGGTCTATTTTCTAGGTCAGTTGTTTTTCCAATGAGATATTTCCCATTGTTTTCTATTTTTTCATTCTTTTGGTTTTGTTTTTACAGTGTCTGGATCTCTCATAAAGCCACTAGCTTCCAATTGCTCCATTCTAATTTTTAAGTAAGTATTTTCTTCAGTAAGCTTTTGGACTTCCTTTTCCATTTCACCAGTTTTGCTTTTTAGGGCATTCTTCTCCCCATTGGCTTTTTGGACCTCTTTTGCCATTTGGGTTAGGCTATTTTTTAAGGTGTTATTTTTTTGAGTATTTTTTGGGTCTCCTTTAGCAAGCTGTTTACTTGTTTTTCATGATTTTTGCGTTATCACTCTCATTTCTCTTCCCAGTTTTTCCTCTATATCTCTTATTTACTTCTCAAAATTCTTTTTGAGCTCTTCCTTGGCCTGGGATCAATTCATATTTTTCTTAGACGCTTTAGATGTAGGAGGTTTGACTTTGTTGTCTTCTTCTGGTTGTATGTTCTGGTTGTATCTTCTTTGTCACCAAAGAAAGATTCTAGGGTCTGACTTTTTTTGTGTAATTTACTCATGATTCCAGCCAATTACTTGAGTTATAAACTCTTTGTTAAGGTAGGGGTCTGCTTCCAGTGTGGAGAATGTACTGTCCCAAGCTTTGGTGATTTTGTGCAGCTGTTTTCAGAGATACTTCTAGGGGCCTGTATATTTTCATTTCTTCCAAGATGTTATGATAAGGGGCAAGGTGTTTACTCCTTTCCTGATCTGTGCTCTGGTCTATGAGTGACCACAAGCATTGAAACTGTGAGAATGATTTACTCTTCATGCTACTACAAGCTCCACCACGCCAACACTCCTCCTCACCCCAGTATCATCATCCAGAACTGTGATCCAGATCCTAGCATAGGCAAAGCAAGAGAATCTTTCACCAGCAAAGAGATCCCTGCAATCCCCCTCTGATCATCAACTCAATTCCCCCTCAGTCTGTTGGACAGGAGATCCAGAAGCAGCCACTGCCCCAGGGCCATTTGTGGGGACTGGGGTTGGTGGAGCTTCTTTCTCACCACAGTCACAGACTTTTCCTAATGACCTTCTAAGTTGTCCTTGGCTTTTGTGGATTGAGAAGTCTGGAAACCTCCACAGCTACCCATGATTCAGTTCTCTGAGGGCTGCTCCAGCTTCACTGAGGCCTATTTTGTCTGCACACCCAAGCCAAAATGCATTCCTCTACCCACCCAATGCACTAAACCTTTCTGATCAACCATCCAAGTTGTCTTGGGCTGCAAATTTGTTTTACTCTGTCTTTTTATGGGTTCTGCTGCTTTAGAATTTGTTTAGAGCCATTTTTTTACAGGTATTTGGAGGGGTGTGGGGGAGAGCTCAAGCAAGCCACTGCTTTTACTCTGCCATCTTCAATTAAGAAGCTTTTGATGAGAGCAGTTTATATTAAGAGTCAATGTTGGAAGCCAGATTGCAAAAGGTTAAGGAGTCAATTATGAGAGAGGAAGTTTAGGCAATAAGTATATACAGCTAAATGCCCACTGTCTCTTTAACAGATAATTCTGGAATAGTACCACAAATCAAAGCCACATTTACTTGTCTAGTTTTCAGATTTTCTATTTTTCTTTTCATTTACTCATTTATTTACTTTTTTGTTTTGAAATTGGGACATTTAACCTTTTGCTAGGCCTACAGTACTTTTCCATTCTTTTCAATCTGATAAATAACACTGACAGTGGCTTAACTATAACGTCTACCTATTTTTCAGTAAAATTTCAATAAACGAGGACATAGTTCAACTGAGCCAGGTGATTCATACTCATCAAGAGCAGAAGGTGCTCTCCTATGCTCTTTTTATTTATCTTGGGTATTAGCTCACTCTCAACCACTTTTGTTCTATCTTTTCCAATCCAGTCAATATAGTTAGCAAAGAAAACAGAGGGAGCCTAAGAATTGAAGAGCTTTTCCTTCTTTCTTTCATCAGTTTTCATTGTCCCAGCCAGTCAGGGAAGTAGCTCTATCCCTTCTTTCATTTTTATCTTTCCCCCTAATATAGCTTTAAAATAATTTTGTTCTTAGTTTCCCTTGCCAGCCTCAGATCATGCAGTTCTTTAGTACTCTTGACACTATTCTTGAAGCACCATTCTGTTCTTTTATATTAATTCTCTGTTACTCATACTTACTTCCATCTTTTGTACATGTTTATTTTAAACTGAAGTCAGATGGTGAGTTCTCTATTCAGCACCCTTGTTCTCTTTAGAGAACTCAAATTTTTTTTCCTACTTGTCAGAATTACAGATTTCATTCGGGAGAGCTTCCCATAATCCTACCATATCCTAACTCTAAGCCTTTTGAAAAATGCTATCTCAGAAATCTAGAGTATATATAAGTCTATGCTTACCTTTTCACCCCCTCTTCCATCACAAAATCAGAAAAGGAGCAATTCTTTCTCTTAAAACTATCCATCATTAACACCCTAGCAACAGATTCCATCCTATTGATATAAATCAAAACCACTTCTTGGCTGTCCTCTAACTCATGATTTTATGGGAGGACATGGGTCAAAGTTGTTCAGGATTCACAAAGATGTATGAATTATAGTCTTCATGCATGATGTAAACACCCACATCCTTGAGATTAGAGAGCCATTGGGATATTATAGCATTGATTCTCTTGATTTTTGAAAAATAAAATTATTGTTAATATTTTTTAAATTAATAACTATTGTTTTTCCTGGAAAAGGATTCCAGAAGACATCTGGATAACTAAAGTTTTCAATCAATTCTAAATCATGTCTCTGTGCCAAGCCTTCATTCTGTTCCCAGTCTCATGATTCATTTTCTTTTTCTGTCCAGGTAGTCTGTAGTATATGCTGCTGATAAAATGCCTTCTACTTTTGCTTTCATTGATCTTCAAACAAAGTATTATCCACTTTACTTCTTCACTTTACTTCCTGGATTAGCTCTCATGAATTTATTAGATTGGGCAGGGGAACATGGAAGTGGGGAGATTTTGTATAGCAATGCATGGGTAAGTTACCAAAGAGCAGAAAAGCCAGAGACAAATGAATGGCAATATCGAGGAAAGGCTGAATATCCAAAAGTCCAATGGAGAAACCATGAGTAAATATCTAGCTTTTCAATAGAGAAAACAACAAAGTTCATAAATATAGAAGGAAAGTGAGTAAAAACTGGACACCAGAAAACAATGAGCAGACATAATACAAAGGAAAATTATCTGAAATTCCCAGGTGAAAAAATGAAACCTTAGGAATTCCAAGAGATCATCAATAGAAGCACGAAACTCCAGAATTGTTCAAAAGAGAAATGCATACATTAAAAATGTACTAAGAGTGAATGAATGAAAAAATGGAGGGGGGAGATCATTTTGTAAGCATTTGTAACATTCCAGACCCTGTGCACTGAGCTCTAAGGATATAAATTAAATTAAAATTACCCTGCCCTCTTGGAATTTAACTTTTAAGGGGGAGGGGAAAAGGGTAGAAACATATAAAGGTAAGGAGTACTAACATGGCGACATTATTTAGAAATGGCTAGGAAGTGTCTTGATGTCAGCGTTTCCAAGAAAGATAAGTGGAAAGCTTACCTATTAGAGCCCAGTGTTTTAGGAACAGAGTATGACTTCTGGTGGGAAGGTGATGAGAAAGATGGATATAGTAAAGGTGGCATTGTTTAGAAATGAATGAGAAGAAACGGAATTTGGAGGTAAAAATGTAGGTAAAAGATAACAAGGAATCATGACTTCAAAGATAGTTATAACACAAAATAAATATAAAATTAGAAGAAAATTTGGTGGAAGAAAAAGAATACATGAATTCTAGACAATATGCTGTGAATGACTTTTAAGAAAAATGCCTGGGGCTGGACCATAATCAGGGCAATCCCCTGGTATTTTACATATGATATTGAAAATACATTTTAAAAAATAGGGTAGGTCATTCAATAGTTAACAAATTATTTGCTTAGACATAAAAGGAGGATATTCAATTTGGATATATACTGAGAACACATTGAATTCATTCAAACAATTAACACAGTGTCTGCCACATAGTAGGTACTTAATGAATGCTTATTATAATAATAATAACTAACATTTATATAACACTATGTGCCGGGCACTTTACAATTATTATTTCATTTTATCCTTACAACAACCCTGTGACATAGGTGCCATTTTACAGATGAGGAAACTGGGACAAATAGAGGGCAAGTGATTTGCCTGGGTTTATACAAGAAGTCATTGTCTGAGGCCCAATTTGAATTCAGGTCTTCCTCACTCTGGGCCCAGCACTCTATCAACTATATTGCCTAGTTTGTTGATTTTGAGTGAACAAAGGCCCACTCCTTCAGTTGTCCATTATGCTTTGTCTACTAAGCATTAGACCATTTCTTGTAGCTATTTTACTCTTACGTAACTAGGAAGTGATGTCAACAGCCCAAACCTTTAATGATCTGAAGTAATCAAGGCCTGAGGATGATTTCAGTTCCTTTGAAAGAAAAACTAGCCTAAGAGGCATGAGTATGGAGTATTAGGATATTATTCCTATCGACAAAGGATACCTAGAAATTACTTAAGAATCATAGGACTGCCTGGGGAAAAAATGAGTAATTAAAAAAGAAAATAGTTAATTTTATACTGAAGAAAAAATAAAGAAATTGTCACAGGTATAAAACACCTTTTTATGCCACCCAGAGATTACTTCTGGAGAAAAATCTCATGCATAAAACTTCAAATAGCACAATTTCTATCTTAAGTATTGTAAGCAATAGGGAGAAAACAATGGGCAGATGTGAAAAAAAATGTGTCCAATAATCCAGGATTTCACTATAGTATTGAAAATGTGAAGAAGACAATGGAATGAGACATGCCCATCCCTCCAAAAATTGGAAATATCAAGAACAGACTAAATTATTGTCCCTCTCACATTTATAGAATATTTTTAAAGGAAATTGTGCTAGAAGAGGGAAAACAAAGAACATCAAGGAAACAAAAAGACTCCAAGGGGATAAAAATAAGGAGAACTTACAGAATTTGGAGAAGTGGGAAAATGCATACATGAGGAACAAAGTATAATAAGACTAGAAAGATAGGATAAACTCAGAACATGATGGACTTTAATAATCAAATATAGAAGTTTATTTTTGATAATTGTGTTAATAGGGAGCTACTAGTACTAATAGAGTAGAAAAATTAAATGTTTACTTTAAAAATTAGGAGAAGTAGGAAAATGCATGAATGGGGAAATGTGAGATAAGAGAAAAAAATAAGAGCTATATAAATGCTTGTAATTACTTCATAGATGGAAAAATACTAATTTATTTAGTCATATTAGGAAATTCCCAAATACCTATTGATAGTGCCTCAAATATCCTAACTTCCTAATTTCTCAGTCTATTCAATTCCCATAGCCTTCTCCAAAACTTTATCTCATATACATACAGAGATTATCATAACCTTGATCTAGCCATTATCCATAAGTGTTCTACTTCCATATTCATGAGCTCTGAAATCCCTTTATCTGATCATGAATTTTTATCAACCTATATTTCCCTGTGCCTCACAACTACTAATCCAGATCTTCATTTTCTCAATGACCTCCAATCCCTCCATGACTCATTTCCCCACAACCATAAGTCATCACTTCTGCTTTAACTAAATTCTCCTCTGGCTATGCAGTTAGATGGTACAGTGAAAAAATTCTAAATATAGAATTTAGAATCAGAAAGACCTGAGTTCATATCCTTTTCCAGAAACCTAGGAAAGTTACTTAATTTTTCAGTGCATCAGGTTAATCTGTAAAATTGAAATGATAATAATACAACTCTCACAGAGTTTTCATGAGGACAAATGAGTTAACATAAAATGTTTTGCAAACTTTAAAGTGCTGTATTATTATTATTATGATTATGCTATTATTTTTTCTCTAAATGCCTTGATAAATCAGTTCAACTGTATACTATCTTTTCACTTAAATCCATTGACCTATGCTCCTATTGCTATCATGTTTTGCCTAACTACAACCTTGCACTTTATTCCTATCATTCACTGTTTTCATATCTATTCATTTACTATTGGGAAGACCAAAAGAGTCATGAAAACATCGACAATATAATCCTTTTATAATTCCCAAAGAGATTTTCTCTCCTTCCCTCACCATCTACTCCAAATGTTTTCAACCACTCACCTGGTACTACACCAAACTAAGTACTTGTACTCACACTTCAGTTAAAAAATGGAGAGGCTTTTGAATGAGAGTTTTCTCTATTCAATTTTCTTCATTTCACAGTACTCAAACATCTTCTACCACTGTCTTTCAACCCTATTTATCATAAAGAGGTGACCCTTCTCCTTGACAAGGCAAACTTCTCTAATACATCCTTGATCCCATCCTGTCTTGTCTTCTCTAAAAGACTGCTTCTTCTATCACCTTCCATCTCTTGCTAGCTTCTAGCTGTTTCCACAGTGCCAAGAAGCATATTTTTTTCTCCTTAATTCTTTTTTTTTAAAGTGAACACTGATACTTCTCAAATAAATTCTTTAGAAATGCATCTACAATTTGTTCCTCTCATTGTATTTTAAACTCTCTAAAATTTGGATTGTCACCTCATCATTTTACTGAAACTGCTCATCCAAAGTCTCCAGTGATCTTTTTATTTTTTTGGCTAGGCAATAGGTTTAAGTGACTTTCCCAGGGTCACACAGCTAGTAAGTGTTATGTGTTTGAGGTTAAATTTGAACTCAGGTCCTCCTGAATCCAGGGCCAGTGTTCTATCCACTGCACCACCTAGCTGCCCCATCCAATGACCTCTTAATTTCCAAATCTAAAGGTCTGTTCTCAATCCTCTTCCTATTTCTTTGTTGATTGACCTTTTCTCTTAGATACTTTTTCTTCTCTGGATTTTGTCCTCTTCTGGTTCTCCTAGTTGTCTGATCACTTGTCTTTGGTTTCCTTTGACAGTTTTTTCATCCAGTTTACTCTCAATAATAATCTTTCATGCCCCTTTAAGCCTCTCTCTTGAACCCTAACCCTAATATTTCTCTCTCTCTCTCTCTCTCTCTCTCTCTCTCTCTCTCTCATAATATGTATAATATATATGTACATATATACACATATACGTTTATTTCCTTTTGTGATCTCATTAGCTTTGATGTGTTCAATTGTCTTTATACAGATGATTCCCATAGCTATAATCCATCCTTAATATCTCTCCTGAACTAGAGTCTGCCATCACCATCTTAAACTCATCATGTCCAAAATAAAACTTATCTTTCTTCCCAAACTCACCTCTCTTGCTAACTTACTTTTCTTGTCAAGGGAACTAGCATATGCCCTGTCACTCAGGTTTGAAACTTGAGTGGTGATATCCTTAATTTCTCATGTTTATTCCCTCTACAAAACTAATATTTTGCCCAATCTTGCTCTTTCTACCTTCACATCTTATTATGTAAATTATTTTCTCTCCGTTCACCCAGCCATCACCTTATTTCAAGCCCTCATCAGTTTTTGTTTTTTAACCTGGGCTATTGCAATAGACTTTTGTTTACATAACTCCAGTTGCTTCCCACTCCACTTCACCCTTTACTCAGCTGCCAAATGATCTTCCTAGAAACCAGGTCTGACCATGTCATATCAATTCTTAACTAACTCCAGGGACTCATTATTATCTCCAGCATCAAATATAAAGTCTTATGTTTGACTTCTAAAGATCTCTATAACCTGGTCTCCACCTGCCTTTCCAGAGATTTTAGACTTCGTTATTCTCTGAGTACCCAATGACCCAAAGACTATGGTCTTCTTACTGATCCTTGTATAGACATGCCATTTTCCAACTTTATGCTTTTTCATTGACTGTCCTCCAAACCTGAAATATTCTCCCTGGTCACCTCTACTTCCTTGATTTCTTGTCTTCCCTCAAAACTCAGTTTTAAATCCTACCTTAAGCAAAAGGCATTTTACTTACTACCACCAACCCTCTCTCACTGCTATTGTCTTTCCTTTGGAATTACCACTCATATTAGTTATCCCATTAGAAATAGAGCACCTTGAGGAGAGAGAGATCATGTTTTTGCTTTTCTTCATAGTCTCAGCAATTAGCAAAATGTTTGGTATATATTAAGTACTTAAAAATCATTGTTTCTTGGTTGCTTGATTTAATTTAAAAGAATATATATATATAATATGTTATAGCATTTTCATATACAGTCCTCTTTTTTGTTCTTTCTATATTGAAAAAGTAAAATCTGTTGTTCTTTGTCAAATTATATTAATTTAAAAATATGAATGAATCAAATGTCAATAAAATGGAAAGGAGTGGCAGAGTACATAAATAAAATTTTAAAATAATCTGTATACAAGAAAATGCAAAAAAAATAAGAATAGAAATATATACATATAGGTATATGTATATAGGTATACATATAGAAGTACACATATACATATAGATATATCTATGTATCGACATAGGCATGTCTATACATGTGTATCTATATATATATATATATATATATTCATATACAGATAGATAGATAGATAGATAGATAGATAGATAGATAGATAGATAGATAGTTAGATTCAGGTACACATATGACACACAATATGTCTCTTTCCCTTCTTCCCTTCCTTCCTTCTTACCTCCATTCTTATTCCTTTCTTTATTTTCTTTATCCCTTCCTTCTCTCCATTCTTTCTTTCATTTTTCCTTCCTCAATTCAATTATGTCTTCCTCCTCTTTCTCTTCCCTTATAGTAGTACCTTCCTTTCTCTTTCCTTTTTTCTTTCCTTTCTCCCTCTTTTCTTTCTTTTTTCCCTTTTTTCTTTCCTTCTGTCTTTGCTTCCTCCCTCCTTTATTTCCTTCATCCCTTCCTCCCTCCCTTCTTTTCCCCCTTTCTCCTTTTTTCTCTCCATCTATTTCTCTTTCCTTCCTTTTTCTTCCCTTTTTTATTTCTCTTTCTTTCATCTTTATTTTCTTCTTTCCTTTCTTTTTTCATCCTTTCTCCCTCACTTCTATCTTTCTTTCTTCCCTTTTCCTATTTACTCTTTGTTTCCTTCCATCCTTTCCTTCTTTCTTAGATATGTTCTAGTTAAGGTTCTAACCCACCAAATCTCAGTGATAAGATCACATTTATGTCTTTCTGTCAAGACATCTAGTTCATCTTTCTTATTAACTGAACTCGATGCATTTGTATGTAGATATCTGAGGTCATGAATTTTACTAATGCTCCTTTCTGTATTATTTCCTTATATGCAAGCCTGTGCTTCTCAAATGCTAATGTTCTTCCTATGGTCTTGCTACTCTCTATGCTATCTTGCATCATTTCTAATGGCTATACTTAGGTAGTTTCTCATCTTCCCCTACTTTTCACATTGAAGGTCCTTTTGATTTGCTCCGTAAGACAACAATTTAATGTATTTTTTTTTTGCCAGCCCTCCATTCCCTTCATGGCTAGAAAATTTCATTTCTATAGGCAAAACTATGGTACAGAAATAAAATTCCCTCTTTCAGATACCACTTTCTTAACCAGCTCTTCATTTATTATGTTTAACCTTTCTTTTTTTTATTTCTTGCCTTCAATGGGAAGCAGTATTGAAAATATCACTTGTATGCTGCAAGTTCTCCAGTTTCTTGTGCAAACTTTCATAAGTGATGTCAATACTTGCTGCATTTCTTGTGTCAGTATCATTTGCACCCTCTGAAACAGCCAGAAATAAAACAATATATTTCAAGTTAGAAGGGACTCCAGAGGTTAACTAGTACAACACTCTTATTGCATAAATGAGGAAACAGAGAATCAGAAAGATAAATGTATTAATTTCCAGACACAAGATTTGAACACAATTCTCCTTGGCCCCAAGGCTAGCATTCTATTCAATACACAATTTCACATTTCTAATAAATAGTTGCTTTGGCAGATCTTGGGAGGTCTTTATCATGGGTTCATTCTACATACAACTGGAAGACAACAGATTATCTCTAATATTGTTTTCAGTTCAACAAAAAATCTCTTCACTTTCCCTCACCAGGAAGTCATTGATGACCACTACTCTGCTTTCCTTCACCCCTGATACAGAGGATGTTCTTTCACAGAATCAGAATAATTTCCACCAAAGAAATGACCTCAGTTGTCATTTAGCCCTATAGTGAAAAAGGAATCACTATTGTAACATATCTGACAAGTACTCATCTGACAGTACCTAATTATTAATGTTACCACTCCTTTGGCAGATGAGCAGCTGCTTCCTCTTCAAAGTATCTAGGATCAACAGAGAATCCTATTCAAAGGTAGACTTTTTTTTTGCTTAAAGTATCCAGTGGATTTTCTTTACCCCTTCTTTATCTCTATGATATTCTCCAACTTTCCAATCTCCTGATATCCTCTTTTTCCAACCTTTTCTATCCCCTCTTTCTTTTCATATTGAAGTCTCACTTTTTTAAAGGAGTTCTTGTTGTGCCTGATGACTTGAATCATAAGATGATCTAAAGCTCTTTCACTTTCATTGTATCAGGAAAACATGATTTTCTTATAAACATATAGCAATCACTTTGCCATGGAAGACATAAACCATGGCAAAGTGAATGAAAGTCACTAGAAATTGTAATGCTTTCCATACTGAATGAGATTTTCAGTATTTAACTTTCAAGCTTGTGGATGATGTCACCTCAACTCATGAGAACATAATTGGCACAATTTTTATTATCTTTTAGGAACTCTAAGTCATTGATAACTATAATCACCTTCCTTCACTTTCTCTCAAGCCTCTTATCTTGTCTTATGAACTTGTTTTTCTTAGCTTCTCTTACGTACTTTGCCTTACCTTGCCTTATTTACCTTGTTTCTCTATTTCTCTTTTTATGTTTTTCCTCCTGATTCTCCTCCCCTTGACTAAGTTATCCTTCTAAGTAAGCCTTTTTCCTCCTTTAGCTTAAGTTGTTCTCTTTTAAACTTGTCCTTAATTTCTCCCAAAATAAATCTCTAGCTTTATTCTTTACAATCCCAAATGCTACCAAAGCAAAATCATAATGTCCTCATTTTTTTTATTCAATTCAATTCCCTGTCCTAAAGTCCCTTACAATATAAAAACCTTCTACTTTGAATACTAAAAACAGATTAGAAGGTATAAGGAGAGTTTGGGTAAATATGTAGAAAGCTTTTATGTTGTGGATTAAAGGAGATGAGGGTGTAGGTGTATACTATGTGAATTACCTATAAAGAGTAATGAATTAAGAAATGAAGATATCTGCTGGCAGTGACAGGATTTGAGGAAAGAATAGAATTCTTAGTGGTGAATAGAAGAATCTATCAAAGAAGAAATGATTATCATCACGGACCAGTGAGGGCTGAAGAAAACATGAATTTGTTGTGACCTCAAACTTCCTCTGCTGGCACTTAGCAGCAAGGTATATGAATGTTGAAGAGGGGTGGTTGAGTTTGGTTGATGTTTAACTATTGCCAGCTTGTAAACATTGGAAAGGTAAAGGGACAAGGGAGTCAAGTGTGGAGGACAATGTAGAGCTGAAGTGATGAACTACAGGTTTGAGATTGTTAAGGGACCAAAATGAAAATAAATTAGGAATGATTCACTGCCAGGACAGGACAAGGACAAGTTGTTTGTTTGTTTCTTTGTTTTTTAAGTTTATCATGTGGTATTGGCCCGATGGTCAAGATTCTTTCCAGAAACAACAGATTTAAAGGTAGTTCATGATATAAATTTCCCAAAATCCTCTTCCTTTTTAAATGCTGCTAAATATAGCTTCATTCAATAACTCTTCACTAAAAAAAAAAAAAAAAAAAGCTTCATTGGTTAGTTTGATTTATTTCTGGAATGTGGCTATATTTGCAGGGATTATAGCTCTATGGGTATCTTTGTCTCCTGACACCCAGTATGATGCCAGAGATGCATAGAGGTAAAGAAAGTAGCTACTTGTTTTCAAAGGAAAGGAAGTTATAAGGGAGAAAAATGTGTGGTTTCTAGGTGACTCTGAGGTAGGTGGCTATATCTGTAGAGTAGGATTAACATTTCATAACTTCATGATGGAAATTAGGGACTGTGAGCTTCCTGTTGCTCTTAGGTCTCATATCCACAATTTTTAGAGATCACAGACAGTTTCAGTTTGGAATTATGACCATGTTGAGATATATGCAGTATGGATAGGCAAGTGGAGAGAATTAAATAAAGTGTATGTAAAGAACTCATAGCACAGATTGCATCAGATTTGTCTTTTTTTTAATCCATTATCTTTTGTGTTAAAAATAATCACATTAATTTTCATTTTGTTAACACCATTATTCCAAACCTAAGAATTCAGAGAGATATTATCCAGACCTACAGTTTACTGAGGGGAGATCCCCAACAGGTGATATGTGAAACTCTTCTCAGCTACCTGTTTGGTAGACCAATTCAGATACATAAATTCTGATTAAGTCAGAGATGGTAAGGAATGGAAAATATGGTCATCTGGGATATACATAAATGTTTTTAGAACCTCTGTCAAACTGGGAACATCAGCAATAATGCAGTCTAGTTATATTATGCCCTTTAACCTGTTAGTTCCTCAGGCAACTCTAAAGCTATAAATTTGAGAAAAATTACTGATTTTCTTCACCAGGAATTTCCATCACTGATGAAATTACCAGGAGAGAAAGAGAGAGAGAGAGAGAGAGAGAGAGAGAGAGAGAGAGAGACAGAGAGAGGATAAAGGGACGAATGGATAGATAGACTTGTTTTTATAAATGCTATACATCCCATGTGAAATATA
This sequence comes from Vombatus ursinus, assembly GCF_900497805.2. Lineage (NCBI taxonomy): Eukaryota > Metazoa > Chordata > Mammalia > Diprotodontia > Vombatidae > Vombatus > Vombatus ursinus. Next base: position 8,715,534 of record NW_020948840.1, on the reverse strand, counting down.
AGCTCCTTGAGGGCAGACTGATTTGCTTTATTTTAATCTGTATCCCTCAGCCCATAAAAGTGATTTGTATATAGTCACCACTTTTTAAAAAATCTTGAATAGACAAGAAATTATAGCTGCTTAAAATAACATATCAGAGCTTTTAAAAAATCTTGAAAACATTTAAAAATTTCCTGCCCTTGTGCACTGTGACATTTAACTTGTACATAATAGAAAGAATCACATCAGGATCCTGGTAGACTAGACTAGGAAATTCTCATTTTTACTTAGGTAAGGCTGCAGCTTAGGTCATCTAGGGACAGGAGGGGTTGGTGACATTCAATTGCTGTCAAATGACTGAACTCACAAAAGAGAAAAATATGGTCAGTATATAATGAGCTGCTTTGGCCTTTATTCACACATTGCAAAGCCAGTTTTTAGTCCACCTAGGAGTTCAAACCACAGGAAGGCTTTTACACCTCAACACAAAGCCTGTATATGCTCAGCTCTTAGTATCAGACATTGGAAGTCTCAGACAAGCAAGAAGTGCGAAAAGCTTCTCTGGCATGCCGTGAGCTTGAAATCAAACCAAATGCCTCTGGGTCAGGTGTTCAACTTTGTGTAGTCCTGTTCCAGAAAGGTCACATCTCTACTCCTATGGATCTTCTGTATGAAGAACACCTTTGGACATCAGGATTCCACAATGAAGACCTGATAATCTTGCTGCTCTGGTGGGAGAGGTCCGACTCCAGTCCACTGAGCTCACCCCCTCAGTTTACGGAGGGGAGGGAGGAAAGAAGAGAAGGCCTTTATCTGTCATTTCTAAATAGCACCACTGAAGAAAGGAAAGACTTAAGGAATTTAGAAGGACAACTCACCTCTCAGCACCATGTGGCTGAACCCACAGGCTCACAGAAAATGAAAGAGGCATATCTTCAAGGTACCTGTCATATCTTTACCTTTTCTACAATTCATCATACTCTAACAGTGTACTGCATTGTCAATGCTTGTGATTATGTGAGAATGCAGTGAGCAATCTGAAGGATCTGGAGCAGAAACACCCATTATATCTAGGAGATAGAATAATCGTCTTCAAGTGTCTGAAGGTCTGAGGAGGGATTAGCTTTATTGTATTTGGCCTCAGAAAGTGTACCAGCAGCACTGGGTGGAACTTACAAAGATGCACATTTAACTTTGACATCAGGTAAACCTTCATAAAAAACACAATTGTTTAAAAGTGGTGTGGACTACCTCAGAAGTTGGTGCTCTTTTCCTTGCAGTCTTTCTAACAGAGGCTGAATGCCCCTTGTCAGGTATGTTATAGTAGGGATTCCTTTAGGGCAGGGGTTCTTAACCTTTTTGGTGACATGGACCTCTTTGAGAGTCTGTTGAAGCCTGTCAACTCCATCTCAGAATAATGTTTTTAAATGCATCAGATGACATTCATAAGATTACAAAGAAAATCAATTATATTGAAATAAACTTGCACTTTTCCCATTCAAATTACCCAGGCTGAATGAAATCAATCCTTGGGGATCCCTAGACACCAGCTAAGAACCTCTGATTTAGGGTGGTGATTAAATTAGATGGCCACTGAGTTAATTTTTAACTTTTAAATGTTTTTATTCTAATTCTGTGATCTTTGCATGACTGTCAACATTTGCCTACTAAGAGCTACTATAGATGTTAGCTCCTTTAGTCTAGCTCCACTGGGATTGGACCCTACTCCAGGAAAATCATCAGGGTGTTTCAGTAATTCTAAAGTTTCCTATAGAATAAAGTACAAACCACATCTGTATGGCTCCTAAAGACTCACAGTTTGGCTCCAGTATACATATCTCAGTTTATTATATATTGTTCTTGGTACACTCTACATTATATCAAGGCTGGCCTATTTGGTGCTTGATGAACATGGTATTCCATCTTCCCTCTCCATGTCCTTGTACAGGATGCTCCCCTGTGCTTGGAATATACTCCCTCTTCACTTCCACATCATAGAATCCCTGGCTTTCTTCAAGGTTCAAGGCTCAAGCACCCTTTCCTGCAGCAAGTCTATCCTATCAATTTACTCTTGAGGAAACTGTGGACTAGATCTGATATGATTAGGCGAAGATGAAATAACTATTAGAGCTGAGGTCTAAACCTTGGATCTCTCATTCCAAATCTTGTGATTTCCTTGAAAATTACTTTGTATTTCATTTGTATGCATTTATGATATTTCTCTCCTTGTACCCTATCCCCAAATTATTTGTAAGTCATTTGAAGTCAGAGTCTTTCATTTTGCACCCAGTACGGTTCCTAGCACAGAGAAGGCAATTATCAAATGCTTGTTAAATGAATAAATTGAATGAAAGAATGAATAAATGTAGTAGCACAGGTGGGTGCTATTGATCTTCTAGCCCTAGGTCTTTGCCTTGGACCTCAGACTGTCACTATGACTGATGGGACATCGTATGGGCATTTTGCTACTTGTTTGCAGGCTGATTTTGTATTCTGCTCCTGACCTTTTCTGACTTCTGGTATCTTCATTTGCCTTGCTGTCACTTTATCTCTTTTAATAATGGCTCTGGATCCTGTGCCCTTCCAGCTCTAGCTCTTTTTTGTGCTGCTGACCTGTAGTCACTTAGATTTCAGTGATAACATGGGATGATAAGAGAAAGGGAGGTAGACATTAGTTTTGAAGAAAATCCAGGACAATAGAAGTTTTAATCTCATCAAAATGCTCAACCCTGCTATTAGAGAGTCTGAACAGGGGTCTGTTTCCTCCACTGACATAGGTGTCACATTGGTGCCCTCTCTCTCTCCCAGTTATGTGTTTCCTTTAGAAAACTCTCCTAATCTGTACCAAGCACAGCAAGCCTAACGCACAGATGCTCTATTCCTACTTGGGATGAAGATGAGTATTTCTCTCCTCTCCATAGGAACCTGATTCTTTAGGATGACCTTAGGCATAGTTAGCATGGTTGGTTATCTATGTGATAAACTTTTAAGCATAACAGAAGGCCTGTCTGTGCAAAAAATACCTCCTCTCGGTCTCCTATCTCTCATCATCTGTGGGTCTAGAGTTTTATGACATTAAGTATTTAAAATATGTACATTTTCATATATTATTCATTAAAACTAATATAGCATGTATGTATATAATTAAATTACTTATGATCTAGAAGTGAACAAGGCCCTGGGCAATGGGAAAAAGCAAATGTCAGTTATGATTAGGGAAAGGAGTTGAAAAAGAAAGCTACTAGAATGAATATCTTGTCCCTTTAATTTGACACTCCCAGGACACCGAGTGTATCATGAATTTGGGTTATATATGCGTGTATGTAAGTATGTACATATGTATGCATTTGTATTTATATGTTTATAAATACATAAATTGATACACCCATATATGTACACACACACACATATATATATATACACATTCACATATATGTATATATAGAGATCAATAGACACAAAGTTACAGACTCATGGATTTGAAGCTCAAAGAGAACTTAGAAACTATCAATTCTAATTTCTTCATTTTGCAGATGATGAAACAGAAGTCAAGACAGGTTAAATGTGTTGATTATGGTCACTTGATCAGTAAATGTTTCAGTAAGGTGTCAAATTCAAATCCATTGACTCCATATACAAATCTTTCCAAAATTATCAAAAGACCTAGAAGAAAGAGAAAGGGGGAGTGTTTCGAGAGATGTATTTTCATGGTTGAAAACAACAAAAGTATTAAGCCAGGGTGGAAGGGACATAGTATTTGTTAAGTTCCACTTGTGGATAATGAGAGTTGGAACACCCATCATTAGGAGCCCATAGATTGAAATAAGGAAACAATTGCTGTAGGATATTAGTGGCTACTATACTGCATATAATGCAACAGGAGAACCAAAGATAAACTAGGGAATGTTAAACCTAAAGTAACAGACAGGAAGGAGAAATTAGAAATAAGCTGAGTTGAGTGAAATGAAATTTCAAGAGAAGCAGCTAAAACCAGATGGGAGAACCCCACATGAGAGACAGAAAGGTGATATAATGGAAATAACGCTGACCTTGTTTTCAAATTCCAGCTTGGTAATGTAATACACGATTTGCCTTGGGTAAGCCAACTAACTTTTTTGAGTCTGTTTTCTTATTTGCAATGGAAAAAAAAGGCTTGGACTAGATGATCACAAGAGTAGCTTTCAACTTAAAATTGTATTATTCCTAAGTTAGGGACCAAGAAGCATCCAGAAGTTGGTTGTTCAAAGTATAGCCAAGTTGTCATGTGACAAAGGGTACAATGGAGACTTGTCTAAGGTTTCTTTCTTCCAGTATCTGGGACATGATGGCCACACTGGAAAATCAACATTGAACAAAAATGATTCAATATTCCCTTGTTCATTGAAAACTTCTTTAGTTTTCAATAGGCTAGAGTTTCCAAATGACTTCTTAGAACAACTATACTCTCTTATTCAGAATATTTGGTTATGTTGCTGGATATCTGTTTTGCTATCATTTAGAAATTTTATAGAAAGAGCCTAAAGGAGATGAAAAATAACAAAATACTTGTTCAGATTTATTTTATTTATTATCAGAAGTACTAGATCTTCTGTTCTCCAAAAATCTGTCTTGTGTACCCATTTTCCCAACTCATGTTTAATTTACTTTCGAAGCAATGCTGGTGTTGGTTTGTTTTTCTTTTTTTGTTCACATAGTCTTTTTGGGAGAGTTGGGCTATTTTTACCATCCAACTATTTACCTTCATGATAGATATCATGCTACTAAATTTGAAATGTTCTTTTTGCTTAGTGTTTTTCAGTAAAATATCCCTTTTATTGATAGAACTTTCCTAGAAATCAGAAATTTGGTCCATTTTAAAAATTTTAAATTACATTTTACTTTGAATAATAATTAGAGAATAGCAAATGTGGACTTCTTTACTATGAAAAATGTCATTGGCATAAAAGGAAAATTTAATAAGAGTTCCTAAGACTGACCATACACATAGATACTTTATATAATACTCTTTTTACTATGAACCAATGGGTGCTGGAAGGACATCACTACACCCCCAATCACTGCCTCACTTAGATTCATATCTAGTTTCTAAACTTCCAATATCATATTAACTTAGGTTTAACTATTGTCCTCAGTGTCAGAGAACTTTTGGACCTGAAGAGGCCCTTAGAGAATGTAAGGTTCTCCACTGCAATGCGAGTTCCTTAAGAACAAGAACAGTTTTTTGTTTGCCTTTATTTAGCAATTAGTACAGTGTAAACTCTTAATAAATGTTTGTTGATTTGACATTAACCTAGTCTAACCTGTTTATTTGCAGATAAGTACAATCTGGAAAAGCTGGAATTAAGACCCAGGCCTCCTTATTCCTGATGCAATACTCAGTTCATAATGCCTCACTGACTCCACCTTTAAAATACAAATACTCCTGGGACACATAAAAGTGAAGTAGGCACCTTAGTGTGACATATTTTATAATACAACTAGTAAAATATACATATGTTTTAAAGCTTTAGCATTTAAAGAGAGAGAGCAGAGCAGAAAGAACAAATAAAAGATAATGAATCATATGAGAATAGGAATTAAAATTGTTAAACTTGACCCCAGTGAGTAAAAGTTGACAAGAGAGAGACTGAAGCACCATTTAAGACAAATTTCCTGATAATTAGAGGTAGTCAAAAGTAGAATGGGCTTCCTCAGTAGGGAGTGGGATCATCTACAAACAAAGGTAGGATGTCCAGCTGGGTACATTTTAGAGGGCATATGTTGTATAGACATATGAGTTTGACAAAATGGGTTCTGTAGTCCTTTCCAACTCTGAGACTCTCTGGTTCTGTGAGGTATTTTGTAAAAATTGAATTCATTAATCTGAAATTCCCAACTAAAATTATAGGGTGATTTATATTATGTACTAGAAGTGTGATGATGACCTAAATTAAGGTAGCATATGGTATCTTTTAACATATGACATCATCAAGAATTATTTGAACTTCTGAACCAGCTTCTAAGATTTTTCCATAAATGATTTCTATTTGTTGAAGACAAAAGCATTTTGAAGGGATAGCATAAGAGTTGATGTTAGGAAACGGTACCTGACACTGAGTCAATGGCTCAATAAAAGCAACAGCACCATTATTCTCCTTATTTCTCATACTTCAGTATCCTTCTTGGAATATGAATCCCAGTCTTCTCTATTCCCATAGTAACTCTCTATGATTGGATTCTTTCTCCTTTGCCTGCTCATTTAAAAAAAATTTGTCAGCTTATTTTTTTGTAATCACCTCTAGCCCTAGGGTTTGGGGGATGGTACCTCCAGCCTCAGATCCTCCTTAAATTCTTCCCTCTGGCCTAAAACTGAAACCAAGACCTCCAACCTCCTGTAAGTGCCCAAAACCAGCGGTCCCACTGCTTCTACATTCACCAGTTGGGTATGTGCTGGTTCCTTCTCACCCAGAATCATATTTCCACAGCACAGCTATATCTGGAATTCCTTGTCAGCAGAGGTTCCCTTGATCTCCCCAGACTCAGACACCCAAATCCCCTCACTGTCCTGGGGGTAAAAGTTTGTGTGGCTGGGACCAAGGCTGCCTCCCAACCCAGCTAGCCTCACAGCTCCTCCTTTGTTGTTTATGTAGAACTAGCCTGGAGGTGATTATTCTTCACAGGAGGAAATCTCATCCTGGTATTTTTCTTCTGGTCTTCTCCAATTGCCCCAGGAGGACCATTGTTCTGCCCCTACTCTTATTTATTTATTTTTACTGCTCTATGTTTGCCCTGAGGCACTATTTTATCTCATTTGTGAGGGAAATCTGAAGAGTTTGGAATTTTATAACCTACTCCACCATCTTCCCAGAATCCTCTCTCTGTTAGCTTATTTAAAAAAAAATATTTTGATAACTGAGTTTCAATGTAATTGATTTCTTCTGTAATGGTATATACTTTGTTTATGAACTTTAAAATATTCTCCTGAGAAGGGGTTCATAGCATATTGCTTCATAAGACTTGTGAAGTGCTCCCCATGACATGCAAAAAGTTTAAGAATTCTTATTGAGATAGTATTGCTGCATCAATTATGAGGCAGAATTAAAAAGAAACATCTAAGATCAGTTTTACTTATCTGACTCAGGTCAATTAAATCTTTAATTTAGAAAATACATCATGGTCAAAATGAGTTGCAGCCTCTCTATCCATAAAGCTTTTGAAAGCTGTTGTTGAGCAGAATAATTTGACTCATTTGACTTTCAGAGCAATGTATTCTGGTGTAGTTGTTCAGAATCAATGAATCAGCCAAAAAAAAGGAGGGAAACATACAATCCACATGGACCACAAATAGAATAAGGTACTGAGTACTCAATCAGCTGAATTTACTGATGTCTTTGATTTTTGTAGTTATACTCAGCACCATGACACATGAGAAAGAAAACATTATTTTAATGACTTAATGCATTGATCTTAATTATTTGCCAAAAAGAGAAATAATAAAGAACAAAATAGTCCTTTAGCCACATAGTCTTCTTGTAACACCATTCATCTGTTTCATTAATCTGAAATATTGACTACAAAAGAGATAGAGGTAAACAAATGACATTGGGGTGACTTTAAGTACAATGGAAAGAGCAATGAACTTAATGTCCTGTGACGTAGAAATTCTGCCTGTGACCTTAAGAAAATCATGTAAGCTCTTTATAATCTAGTTTTATCACCTACAGAACAAGGTCATTGGGCTAGATAATGCATACAGTACATTATAACCAGTGATTTGGTGGTAAATAAATGTTTAACAAACTTACTCTCTTGGAAAAAAAAAAAGAAAAGCCTGTATGAAATACTTTTAAATTAAATCTGCATAATCAACATTTTCTCCACTATGTACTTAAGTTATAGAGACAAATAAAAAAAATAATGTCAAGCTCTGATTTGTAGCAATTGTGATTTTTGAGTGTTAATGCTCATATTTAACAATTTAACAACCAGCTCTCTGGAGCCAGTCTGAACTCACTCTAGCAGACCACTGCTTGCAATCAGGATTGTATGAACAGATCATTACATAATTTCACTGATCCTCAGTTTCATAATCAATAAAATGGAGTAATAATACTTACTTTAACTCCTCCACGAAGTCATTGTATGAAATGTGATAATGCACATAATATATAACTGTTGAACCTTATATAAAATGTGAATAATTATTTTATCACCCACATATCAGAAGAAAGAAATTCTGTTTACAAAACATATTTTGTACCAGAGATCAAATCATTTTAGGAGAAAAAAATAAGAAAAGTTCATTGAGGTGAAGGCTAGCATCTAAAACTCAGAGTCTAAGAGGAGGATAGGGATGATTACATGGGAAAAGATCCCAAAGTTTTAACACCAGAAGAGCTACCAGCTCCAAAGAAGATCCTCAGAGAGTCTTGGCCAATAGCAATGTCCAAGGTTAAAAAGTAGAGGTGTCCTGTTACCTCTTTTCTCAGGAGGAAAATAATTATGCAAATTCATATTCCTGATCAAATTTTCAAGTGAGAAAATTATGGAAATTCCAGCATTTTTGTTTGTTTATTAGTAAACATCTTTGTATGTGAGGTGAGCTGGCATTTTTCTTGTTCACTCTTAAACAAAGCAGTATTTCTAATAGTCAAAATAGTTTTTGAAAACATAATTTTATTCACCTCACTTGAAGAAACTTAGGAACTTTTTATCTCCAGGATTTTTTTTTTTTGCCAGCAGCAATATTAATCAATTGTAAAATGCAACATAAAGAACATTCTTTGTAAGAGAAAAACAACTGCATAGTAGGCAATAATTGAGTAGGTGTGGGATTTTAAGAGCTCAAAGTAATAATTGATTTTTTAAAACTATGCTAATTCCAGATAATTATCAGTTTTCAATTTTAAAAAAAATTTATTACCTTCACATAAAGAAAAATAGCCAGCACTCACTTGGAGCAGCTGTCTTTTTATCCTATATCAGAATGTAGAACTTTCTGGTAAAAAGATGGGGCCTTTGTTAAATTAGAGACAGAAATAAATTTAAATAATGTTTTTTTCTTAATTACATCATTAGTGGTAATCCAGGAGTGTGATCATATTGTCATTGCTTGGATGGGAATTAGCTTTCATTGTGGCAAAGATATTGTTTTGATTTCTGTTTTGGAAAAATTTTAGTAGATTTCAAATCGCAGTTTCCTTTTGCTTACATGAGATTGTTATATCGTAGAATACATCTCATTGTTTTAAAAAATAACTCAGGTTTTCTTTTAAGATCATATTTTCAGATGTTTCATTACAAACACATCTCAGAGAAGCCTAAATAAAAACAAAGATAAAGTTATTATTAAGATGCTAGAGGTTGAATTAAGAACTAACTGATCATGCTTTGATATCATTTTGTCTTATATTATACATACCTTATATTTGATTATTTTGCCATATTGGTATCTCTAACAGATTATTTAATCACTAGGTGGTACTACTAGCCACTAAGATGATTCTTATTGGTTACAGCATTCCACTCTTATTGAAGGTGGATGTAGGGAGATTCTGGACTAGTGCTCAGCTTCCTGTGGTCCTCAGAGAGTGTACAACCTTCTATTCTCCACCTCTATTGGTCTCAGTGAACCTGGTTGACATATTATCTAGAGAATATAGATTATTGAATAATCCCTATCTCTTCCATGAAAATTACAATATCTCACTAGTTCCTTGTTACACCTTGGAATAATGGAGTTGCTTACCCACAAAAACAGATGCTCAACCATATAGATTATGTAGCCCTTGGCATCAAATCATAAAAGCAATAAACAGTACATAATAAAGTCTCTTGGCTTTTTACATGGCCTCTCCTATGCCTATTCTGTTTCTAGATAGTATATTTATTCTTCTGAACTCAGGAGCTCTGGAAAATTTGCATTTCAGTTTGTTTACCCAATGAATTTATCAATTTTTCAATTAAGGCATAGAAATGTGTATAGTATAATGCAGTTCAACTCATGCATTCTGTATGGTTGAACAATAAGCAAAGATTCAGGACCTCTAGATCTGGTACCTTTTGGACCTCTTGGTTCATTCACACTTGTTGGTATGGTGCCTTATGCAGAGTAGTTAACTAAAAAAAAAATTACCATTTATAAAGTGCTTTTACTAAAAGAAAACACAAGATCACAGAATTTTAGAACAAGAAGAGACCACAGCAGCCATGATGTGTTCCCTCATCATAAAAGGAATTCCCACTCTAACTTCCACTCTTCAAAAACTTTAAAATAACACCTCAAATTGAATTCTGGGGTTGCACAGCAAACAAAAGATCATAGTGAGAGATTCTTCAAGTCTAGGACAACTTAGAAAGTCAGGAAAAGAGATCTTTGGCAAAGGGGTGGAGGTTGACCCAAAGCCCACAAGGATAAAACACCAGTGGTGGGAACAAGTGGTAGTGACAGACACAGCAGAAGCTTTGGGAGCTCTCAAGCCAGAGACAGTAAGGGGACCTGGCAATTGGTCAGAAAGAAATTGCAGGGGACCCCTATGGTAGCACTATATGCAAGACAAATACTGTTTAGAAACTCCACTGCCAATACCCACTTCCTGGTAATAATTTAAGAGCAGAGAGGAGCATCTGTAGTCAAGAGGGCTCAAAAGCCCTCAGGAGCAATATTACTGCTGGTCACAAGGGATCAGCCCTTGCTGGGTAAGGACCAGAGTGTAGACCAGTTAAACTGACCACACCTCTCCCCAGATCACACCACTTTAGAAGTACTCAAAATTTCCAATACCCTAGAACTAGTTCCAAAAACAGTGGTGTTAAAAAACCTAAAACTTAAGACAGTACTCCTTATCCCCCCTGCCCGTACATTGGGAACAGAGCATATCTTTAACATAGAGTTCAAAATGAAGATATAGGTTGGAAAAATGAACAAACAACAACAAAAAAATAACCTGACCATAAAAAGCTACTATGGAGACAGGGCAGATTAAGACATAAACTTAGAGGAAGATAATGAAGTCAAAACAGCTACAAGCAAAACCTCTAAGAAACATGTGAATTGGGGGCAAGGCCAACAGGAATTGCTGAAAGAGCTTTAAAAATTATTTTCAAAAGGAAAAAGGAGTGGTAAAAGAAAATTATGTAAAGAAATGAAAGTAAAGGAAAAAAGTTATTAAAAGAAAATTAACAGTTTGATAAACGAGACACAAAAATGCTAAAGAAATAACACCTTAAAAAAAGAATTGGCCAAATGTGGAAAAAAAGGTCCAAGAATTCACTGAAGAAAATAATTTCTTAAAAATCAGAATTGGATAGGTGGAAACTAATGACTCTAGGAGACATCCAGAAGCAATAAAATGATGACAAAAATGAAAAAAATAGAAGAAAATATTAAATATCTCAATGGAAAAACAACTGAATTTTAAAATAGATCAAAGAGAGATAAGAATTAATGGACTATATGAAAACCATGATCAAAGAAAGAACATAGTCTTCATATTTCAAGAAATTATCAAGGAAAACTGCCCCCAATATCTTAGATCCAGAGGATAAAATAGAATTTCAAAGAATCCACTGATAACCACCTCAAAGAAATCCCAAAATTAAAACTCCCAGGAATATCACAGCCAAATTCAAGAGCTCTCAAGTCAAAAAGAAAATGTTTCAGGCAGCCAGAAAGAAATCATTCAAATACCATAAAGCCGCCATAATCAGGATAACACAAGCTTTAAGAACTAACATGTAAAGGGTTTGGAATATGATATTCCAGAAAGTAAAAGAGCTGGGATTATAACCATGAATAACCTTTACAGCAAAACTGAGTAAAATTATTCCAGGAAAAAATATATATTCCACCATAAAAAGACTAAAGCAAAAACATACCTGGGGCTTGCCACCACTGAACGAATATCTCTTTTTTCTATATAGCATTTGAAATGATATTTGAAAATTAATATAACATAATATATAATACAATAAGGTTAAATTTGTAAAGTGTTTAGCACAGTGTCAGGCACATAGTAGGTACTATATCAATGTTAGTGATTATTAAAATATTAGTTCCTTGGTCTCATGTATCCACCATAACAATTTGGGCAAAGAAGACTGTCCAAGTTTATCCTGAAAATGCTTTCAGGAATCCCTAAGGTTTCTGTTCTTCACCCCTGATAGGAAGAGATTTGAATTGAATTGTTTTTAGGGAAATGGAAAATAATTTTAATAGTAATGATAATATTAGCTTACATTTCTATTGTGTTTTATAATTTATGAAGTGCTTTCCTCAAAGTAACTCCATCTTATTGCTGAGGAAGCTAAAACTCAGAAAAGTGACTTAAACATCTTTATATTCTCAGAACATAACCCAAGGATCCATGGTTTTCTTGGTGTATTACTCTCATCAAATAAAGTAGATGTGTGGCAAAATGGATAGGGTACCCAAACTTAGAGTCAGAAAGACTAATCTTCTTGAGTTCAAATCCAGCCTCAGCTGCATTAGTTCATAGAGATCTTTCCATATTTTTGTATTCATCACACACAACATGTATTACAACACAATAAAATTCCATTACATTCACTGAGTAAAACAATTTGTAAAACCACTCCCCAATTAGTATTTACTTTGTTTTCAATTCTTAGATATTACAAGAAAGTACTGCTATAAATATTTTGATGAATTTTAAATAAAACATTAGCAAAGAGATTACAGCAATTTATCACCAGGATAATACATGATGACAAGATGATATTTACACTAGGAATGCAGGACTGGTTCAATATTGGGAAAGCTATCAGCATAATTGACAATATTAATAAAAAACTAAGAGAATTCATGATTATCTCAACAGATGCAGAAAAAGCTTTTGACAAAATACAGCACCCATTCTTATTAAAAAAACATTACAGAACATAAGAATAAATGATGTTGTCCTTAAAATGGTAAGTAGCATCTGTCTAAAACTATCAGGAAGCATTATATATAATGGGGAGAAGCTAGAAGCTTTACCAATAAGATCAGGAGTGAAACAAGGATGTCCATTATCACCACTGTTATTCAATATTGTACTAAAAATGTTAGCTTTAGTAAAAAGAGAAGAAAAAGAAATGGAAGAAATTAGAAAAGGCAATGAGGAAATGAAGCTATCACTCTTTGCAGATGATATGATGGTATACTTAGAGACTCCTAGAGAATCAACTAAAAATCTACTTGAAATAATTACAACTTTAGCAAAAGTACAGGATATAAAATAAACCTACATAAATCATCAGCATTTCTATATATTACTAACAAAGCCTAGCAGCAAGAGATAGAAAGAAAAATTCCATTTAAAATAACAGTAGACAATACAAAGTATTTGGAAGTCTGCCTGCCAAGACAAACCCAGGAACACAGTTACAAAACATGTTTCATGCAAATAAAGTGAGATCTAAACAATTGGAAAAATAACAATTGTTCATGGGTAGGCCAAACTAATGTAATAAAAATGAAAATTCTACCTAAATTAATTTACTCATTCACTGCAATACCAATCGAACTACCAAAAATATTTTATAGAGCTGGAAGAAATAATAACAAAATTCATGTGAAAGAACAAAATGTTAAGAATATCAAGGGAATTGATGAGAAAAAAAAATACAAAGGAAGGTGGCCTAGCCATACTAGAACTCAAATGATATTGTAAAGTGGCAATCATCAAAACTGTGTGGTACTGGTTAAGAAATAGAGTGGTGAATCAGTGGAATAGGTACACTAGACACAGTAGTCAAGGACTATAGTAATATACTGCTTGATAAATCCAAAGACTCCAGCTTCTGGGATAAGAACTCACTATTTGACAAAAACTGCTGGGAAAACTGGAAAACAGTATGGCAGAAATTAGGCATAGACCAACATCTTACACTGTACATCATGATAAGGTCGAAATGGGTGCATGATTCAAACATAAAGGATGACACCATAAGCAAATTTAGGAGAACAAAGAATAGTTTACTTGTCAGATCTATGGAGAAGAGGAGAATTTATGATGAAACAAGAGATAGAAAACACTGTGAAATGCAAAATGGATGATTTTGATGACATTAAATTAAAAAGGTTTTGCACAAACAAACCAATGCAACCAAGAATGGAAGGAAAGCAGAAAGCTGGGAAAAAAATTTACTGCCAATGTTTCCGATAAAGGCCTCATTACTCAAATATATAGAGAACTAAGTTAAATCTATAAGAATACAAGTCATTCCCCAATTGATAAATGATCAAAGGAAATGAACAGGCAGTCTTCAGTTGAAGAAATTAAAGTTATCTACAGTCATGAAAAAAATACTCTAAATCACTACTGATTAGAGAAATGCAAATTGAAACAACTCTGGGGTACTACCTCACACCTATCAGATTGGCTAATATGACAAAAAAAAACAAAAATAAAAATGATAAATGTTGGAGAAGATGTAGGAAAATTGGAACACTAATACATTATTGGTGGAGTTGTGAACTGATCTAACTCTTTTGGAGAGCAATTTGGAAGTATGCCCAAAGGGGTATAAAACTATGCATACCCTTTGACCCAGCAATACTACTACTACATCTATATCCCAAAGAGATCACAAAAAATGGAAAAGGACTCACATGTATAAAAATATGCATAGCAGCTCTTTTTGTGTTGGCAAAACTTGGAAATTGAGAGAATGCCCATCAATTGGGAAATGGCTGAACAAGTGGCATATGAATGTAATAGAATACCAGTGAGCTATAAGAAATAATGAGCAGGCAGATTTCAGAAAAACCTGGAAAGACTTACATGAGCTGATACTGAGTGAAGTGAGCAGAACCAGAGAACATTGTACACAGTAACATTAACATTGTGTGATGATCAACTTTGATAGACTTAGCTCTTCTCAACAATACAATGATCTAGACAATTCCAAAAGACTCATGATGGAAAATGCTATCCACATCCAGAGAAAGAACTTTGGAGTATGAATGAATATCGAAGAATACTATTTTCTCTTTTTTTGTTGCCTTTTTCTTTCTCATGGTTTTTCCTTTGTGTTCTGATTCTTCTTTTACATGACTAATGTGAAAATATGTCTAATAGAAATGTATATGTAGAGCCTATATCAGATTGCATGCAGTCTTGGGGAGGGGAGAAGGAAGCGAGGGAGGGAGAAAAAATTATAAAAATGTGTAAAATAAAAGTAAGTGTTGAAAAATGAAATAAATTAATATACATATGTAAATATTTTAGTGTATATGGGGACATTCTTCTTATCAATATCCTGTTTGGGGTAAAAGTCTAGTTGTAATGGAGTCCCTGGTTCAAAGGATAACATTTTAATCACTTTATTTGCATAACTCAGAATTGATTTCCAGTATGTTTATGCCATTTCATAGTTATACGAACAATGGATTGGTTTGCCTATCATCCTACAAACCCCTCTAATATTAACTATTACCATTTTTTTGTTATTCTTGACAATTTACAGGATGTGAGCCTGAATATCAGGGTTATTTTGATATGCATTTGATTTGGAGCATTCTTTCATGTGGTTTTGAATACTTTGCAAATCCCCTTTTGAGAACTGCTTGTTCTCATCCTCCTACCATTTATCTATTGAGGAATGAGCATTAGTTAATTATATACATATATATATACATACATACACACATATGTATGTATATATTTCCATAACTATTTCAAATTGTTTTGAGGAGAATGGACATCTTTGTTTCACTCTCATATTTATTGGGAAAGGTATTAGTGTATCCTCATTGCATATGGTGCTTCCTTTTCATTTTAGATGTGAGTTTTACGATATTTAAAATGTTTTTTCATGTCCCTACTTTGTAAGTTTTTAACATAAAAGATTGTTGTACTTTTCCAAAGACATTTTCTGCATCTATCAAGATGATCATGTAGTTTGAATGTTTCACTTTTTAATATTATTATGTTGATTATTTTCCTGATGTTGAACCATTCTTGCATCACTGGTATAAATTTCATTTGGTCATAATGAATAATTTCTTGAATGTAGATTTGCTCTAGTCTGTTTGATGGGATGTTGTTCAAAATTTTTGAGACAAAGTTCATTAATGATGTTGGCCCATTATCTTCTATCCATGTTTTATCTTTCCCTGGCTTTAGTATTACAACTATATTCATCTCATTCTGGGGTCATTTCACAACTACACCAACAATGCATTAGTGTTCTAATTTTCCCACATCTTCTCCAACATTTATCATTTTCCTGTTTTGTCATGTTGGCCAATCTGATAGGTGTGATGTAGTACCTCAGAGTTGTTTTGATTTGCATTTCTCTAATCAATAGTGATTTAGATCATTTTTTCATATCACTATAAATGGCTTTACTTTCTTCATCTGAGAACTGCCTGTTCATATCCTTTGACCATTTATCAATTAAGGAATGACTTTTATTCTTGTAAATTTGACTTAATTTTCTGTATATTTTAAAAATGAGGCCCTTATCAGAGACACTGGTTGGAGGAATTGAAACTCAGAACTGTATAAGTAACAATGAAGTTGCTAAACAGCACCCAGTACCCACACAGGAGTGCCCTGTAATCTCTTGCTGATCAGTTATTCAATTCCTTGACCATCTTAGGGTGATGAGAACTACTAAAATTGCTGCTGCTGCTGCTGTTAGTGTCATTCTGCCACAGCTGGGGTTGCCACTGTGCTCCAGATCAGACCAAACCCTAGTATCTCAGACCATACCTTTCTGTATCCTAAGTTGTTTTAGACCAGAACAATGTTTTAGTTTTGTCTTTTACTGACTATTCCACTCTAGAATTTTATTTGATGCATTAATTTAAAATGGATTGGAGGAAAATGTTGAAAAAAGTTTGAATAGAATGCTGCTTCTCTTTTGTCATCTTGGCTCTGCCCCCTCTTTCTTTTGAATCAACTAGCAATTATTAAGTGTGATTAAGTGCCTGGGGCTTTGTTAAGTTCTGGTGGATACAAAGACAAAATAAAATGCTTTCTGCAGTCAAGGAGCTTACACAATATTGGGGAGACAACACAAACACAGATTATTAGGCATAAAATATGGACAAATTAATTTCAAAGGCAAGATATTAAAACTGGGAGGAGAAGAGTATTATAACTTTCTATTATGAGAAGTGAGACTTAGGCTATAATGGAAAGGGAGCTAGGGATTCTAAGATGAGAAAAGAAACCATGGGGAAAGTTTCAGAGGTTTTAGATAGAAAACTAGGTATGAGCAACATCAAGTAGCCCAGTTTGGCTAGGAAATAATATATATGAGGAATGTATTGTGAAATTACTATGAAAAGATAGATTGGATCCAAGAGTGGAAATGTTTTAAATTGCAAATGATTAGATCTTCAACAAATATTTGTTAAGCACTTAGTGTCAAAAAGTATGTGTTGTCTTCTCCTATTAAAATGACAGCTCCTTGAGGGTAGGGACTGTTCCCTTTTGTTTGTATTTATATATTCCTTGCATTTAAAACAGTGTCTGGCAGATAGTAATAAATTGTTGTTGACTGCCTATTAGGGACAGTTTCATCACCTTTTAGGAAAAAGACAAGACTGACCTATATGATGGGGTAGAGGAAACCTCAGCAGATAGTGATTGTATTATAACATTTCTTGATATGACTTCTTATATTTGTATTTCTGAAATATGTCTGATGGATTAAATGCATATTAATGAAGGGAAATTTTCTGTTTTTTCTTGATTAGTAGAATAGAAGAGAAATTGGTAGGGTATGGTAGCAAAGCTATCAAACTGAACACTGATCACACAACAAGTGTGTTTCCATCCTACCTCTTACACCAAGTTGTTATTTGACTGTGAACATGTTGTTGAACCTCCCTATAGTGGTGAAATTGAGATATCAAAAATAACTATTTTCCATGTTCTTGTGGGCATCAAATAAGAGAACATACATATAACATATGTCCATGCCATGCTCTCTTATCTTCATATTATTATTTTCCTCTGGGATATCATTACTCAAGAAGAAAGAGAGTAGTAAATTCATATACAGCTCTTTCCTGGTAGTCTAAGGGAAAATACATATTTGGACAGAAAGTACAATAGGATAGAGAGGATTGATAATTTACATATTGTTATACAGATCTGGGTTCTCTCCCTTCCATTGTCTTTACAATTCAGATATCCTACTCAACATAAAGGGAATTGGGTGATGGATAGAATCTATAAGAGTCAAACTTGATTAATCCTATATGAACAACTCCTATAGGTAAGTAAGAGCTGCTATTAGATTGGAATTATAGAGCTTCCATGAGGTCCAGCAAAATAGCTAGAACTGCAGTTTACAGTAGCCATTGTGGTCACAGTCTGATACTCTTATCATTGACAGGGTTGTTGGACTAGCTTGTACAGGTAGTGAAAGAACTGGAACAGAAAAGAAAACCATAGTATGAGGAGTAAGACATGCTACCTTCCCCCATCCCCTTTGAATTATCCACAGATATGGTTGAATAGGTAATTTATTCTTTCTAACTCCTGAAGAACTGAGAGGACAAGCAAGAAGAGATCTGTGGAAGATAACTGAAGGCAGAAGGCTACATAAAGTAGCACTAATCATTTTAATGTATTCAGTAATGAGTATGACCATAGGATATCAAGTAGCTGTGTCCTGTAAATTTGTGGGGTGGCATTAAAGAAGAGCACATATGTTGACTAGGGACAATGGAGATCTATATTCCACATCTCTGTATATGTGTGTGTATGTGTGTGTGTGAGAGAGAGAGAAAGAGAGAGAGAGAGATTTTATATTGCATTGTTGTTTAGTTGTTCAGTTGTGTCCAACTCTTTATGAACCTATATAGAGTTTTCTTGACAAAGATACTGGAGTGGTTTGCCATTTCCTTTTCCAGTGGATGAAATTCACATTTAATTCAGATGATCACTACATATAATACTGTGGGCAAGAATCTCTTAGCAAAAATGAGTAGCCCTCCTAGTAAATGAAAAGGTGAGAAAAACAGTACTGGGACATAACCTCAAAAATGATCAAATAATATCTATTTAAATTCAAGGCAACCAATTCAACATCATAGCAATACAAGTCTATGTGACAATAACTGATGCTGAAGAGGCCAAAATTGATCAGTTTTATGAAGTCCTACATCATTTTCTAGAAGTAACACCAAAAAAATGTCACATTCATCATAGGGGATTGGAATGTTCAAGTAGGAAATCAAAAGATAAATATTTGGAATAACAGGCAAGTTTGGCCTTGGGGTACAAAATGAAACAGGGCAGAGACTAATAGAGTTTTGTCAAGATAACTCTCTGGTCATTGACAAACACTCTTTTTCAACAACCCAAAAGGCAACCCTATACATCGATATCACCAGATGGTCAATATAGCAATCAGATTGATTATATGCTTTCCAGCCAAAGGTAGAAAAACTACACTGTAAACAAGACCTGGAGCTGACTGCAGCTTGGTTCATGAACTTCTTGTTGCAAAATTCAAACTTAAATTAAAGAAAGTATGGAAAATCATCAGACCATATGATTTAAATAACATATTCTATGAATATTAAGTGGAAGTGATGAATAGATTTAAGGGATTAGATCTGATAGATCTGGTAGATAGAGTGCCTGAAGAACTATGGACAGAGGTTCACAATATCATATAGGAGGCGGCAATAAAAAACATTCTAAAAAATAAAGCAAAAAAGAAAAATGACCGTCTGATGAAGGTTTACAAATACCTGAGGAAAGAAGAAAAGGAAAAGGTAAAGGAGAAAGGAAAAGATATATCCAACTAAATGTAGAATTCTAGAGAAAATCAAGGGGGGAATAAGAAAGTTTTCTTAAATGAGCAATGCTAAGAAATAATAGAAAACAATAGAATGGAAAAGATAAGAGATTCAAGAAAATTGGAGATATTAAAAGAACATTTCATGCAAAAATGACCATGATAAAGGACAAAAATGGTAGGGATTTAACAGAAGCAGAAGAGATTAAGAAGTGACAAGAATACACAAAAGAACTATACAAGAAAGATCTTAACATCGCAGATAAGCAGGATGGTGTGGTTACAGATCTAAAACCTGACTTTATGGAGAATGAAGTTAAATGAGCCTTAGGAACATTGCTAAGGATAAGACTAGTGGAAGTAGTGGAATTCCAGCTGAGCTATTTAAAATCCTAAAGGATGATGTTGTTGAAGTGTTGCATGCAGTATGTCAGCAAGTTTGGAAAACCCAACAGTGGCTATTGGATTGGAAAAGATCAGTTTATGACCTAATCCTAAAGAAGGGCAATGCCAAGGAATGTTCAGATTACTGAACAACTCAGTTTATTTCACATGTCAGCAAGGTTATGCTTAAGATTCTGCAAGCTAGGATTCAGCAATATGTGTACTGAGAATTACCAGAAGAACAGGCTGGTTTTTGAAGAGGCAGAGGAACTAAAGACCAAATTGCCAACATTTACTGAATTATGGAGAAAGCAAAGGAGTTCCAGGAAAACAAAAAAAAAAAAATATTTCTACTTCATTGACTACTCTAAAGCCTTTGACTGTGTGGATAATAACAAATTGTTGCAAGTCCTCAAAGAGATGTGAGTATCAGATCATCTTACTTGTCTCCTAAGGAACTTATATGAAGGCCAAGAAGTAGCAGTTAAAAATAACATGAAACAACTGATTAATTTAATATTGAAAAATAAGTATGACAAGGCTCTATATTGTCACCTTATTTAACATATATAGTTTTTTGTTGTTGTTCAGTCATTGAGTCATGTCCAACTCCACATGATCTCATAGATCATAGTATGCCAGGCTCTTCTAACCTCCACAATGTTTTAAGGTCTCTTTAAGTTCGTGTTCATTGTTTCCATGATGTTATCTATACATTTCATTCTCTGCTACTCCCTTTTCCTTTTGCCTTCAATCTTTTCCAGAGAGCCCCATCTTCTCATAATATGGCCAAAGTATTTAAGTTTCAGTCTCAGTATTTGACCTTTCAGTGAATAGTTTAAATTATTTTTGAAGTATTGACTCATTTGACCTCCTTGATGTCCAAGAGACTCTCAAAAGTCTCCTCAAAAGTCTTTTATGAGAGAGTTCATCCTATTCACATTCACATTTATGATTACAAACTGTGTATGTCCCTCCATCCTACTTTTTCCTCTGTTTATATTTTTCTCTCTCCTTTCACCATGTCCCTCCTCATCAGTATTTTACTTATTACCACCACTATCCTCAATCTGGCATCCCTTTTATCAACTCCCCCACCTTTTCTTTCGCCTTTCCCCTCCTACTTCCTTATAGGGTAAGATAAATTTCTATACCCAACTGAGTGTCTATGTTATTCCTTTTTTGAGCCAAATCTGATGAGAGTAAGATTCAAACAATGTTCATCCCTCCCTTCTTTCCCTCTCTGTAACAGATCTTTTGCACCTCTTCATGTGATGTAATTTACCGTATTCTGCCTCTCCCTTTCCTCTTCTCTCAGTACAATTCTTTTTTTCATACTTTAATTTTTTTTTTTTTTAGGCAATTGGGGTTAAGTGACTTGCCCAGAGTCACACAGCTAAGTGAGTATTATGTGTCTAAGGCTGGATTTGAACTCTATCCACTGCACCACCTAGCTGCCCCTCACCCTTTAATTTTTTAATATCATTACATCAAAGTCAACTTATACCAATACCCTCTGTCTATGTGTACTCCTTCTGTGTCCTAATAGAAATACAATTCTTAAGAGTTATAAGTATCATCTTCCCCTGCAGGTATGTAAACAGTTTAATCTTATTGAATAACGTGTTTTTTTTTCTTTCCTGTTTACCTTTTTTATGTTTCTCTTGAGTCTTGTATTTAAAGATTGAATTTCTTATTCTGCTTTGGTCTTTTCATCAGGAAAGCTTGAAAGTTCCCTATTTCATTGAATGAACATCTTTTCCCCTGAAAGATCATACTCAGTTTTGCTGGGTAGTTATTTCTTGTTTGTAATCCAAGCTCCTTTGCCTTTTGGAATATCATATTCCAAGTCCTCCGACCCTTTAATGCATAAACCACTAAGTACTGTGTAACCCTTACTGTGGCTTCTTGATATTTCTGGCTGCTTGCAGTATTTTCTACTTGACCTAATAGTTCTGGAATTTGGTTGCAATATTCCTTGGAGTTTTCATTTTGGGATCTCTTTCAGGAGATGATCGGTAGATTCTTTCAACAACCATTTTATCCTTTGATTCTAGGATATCAGGTCAGTTTTTCTTGGTAATTTCTTGGAAGATGTTGTCAAGGCTCTTTTTTGATCATGGATTTCAGGTGGTCTAATAACTCTTAAATTATTTCTCCTGGACCTATTTTCTGGGTCAGTTGTTTTTCCATTGAGTTTTTTATACTTTCTTCTGTTTTTTTTTTTCATTCTTTTGATTTTGTTTGACTGATTCTCGATGTTTTAGTTTCCACTTGTACAATTCTCATTTTTAAGGAATTATTTACTTCAGTTAGCTTTTGTACCTCCTTTTCCATTTGATCAATTCTACCTTTAAAAGAGTTGTTTTCTTCAGTGGATTTTTTTTCCCATTTGACCAATTCTATTTTTTAAGGAGTTGTTTTCTTCAGTCAATTTTTGTGCCTCCTTTTCCAAGCTGTTGATTCTCTTTTGCATATCTCTCATTTCTTTTCCCAATATTTCTTCTACCTCTCTTGATTTTTAAAATCTTTTTTGAACTCTTCTAAGAGGACTTTTTAAGCTTCAGACCAATTCATGTTCCCTTTGAGACTTTATATGTAGGCATATTGATACTGTTGTCCTTCTCTGAGTTTGTGTTTTGATCTTCCCTGCTTCAATAGCAGCTTTCTGTGGTCAGAAATCTTTTCAGGGTTGTGCTCACTTTTTAAAGTTGAAGTCTCCTCCTGGGGCATTGGCAGCACTGTCCCAAGAAGTTGGGAACCAAGGGCCTGGTCACTGGCTTTCTTCACTAGGGCCTCAGGTGCTTGAAGTTTGCTCATTGTTCTGAGGTGGCCAGGATTAGTCACATCTGTTGTGCTGGGATTCCAGGACTGGCAATTTGCCTTCTGC
This sequence comes from Vombatus ursinus, assembly GCF_900497805.2. Classification (NCBI taxonomy): domain Eukaryota; kingdom Metazoa; phylum Chordata; class Mammalia; order Diprotodontia; family Vombatidae; genus Vombatus; species Vombatus ursinus. The sequence continues at coordinate 8,692,532 of NW_020948840.1, read as the reverse complement.
ACTGGAGCTGGAGGCCTCACAGCTAGATTTCTGTGCTACTAGCCTGGTGAGCCAGGATTTAGGGTCTTCAGGTGCTGATCTGTTTTGTGGCTAAGAGCCTTCCATTGGTTTTCTTGGACACTGTCTGAACTTAGCTGTGCTTTTACTCATGTGCGACAGACCTTTCCTGAAGTCTTTCTAAGTTTTCGTAAGCTGCAAAATTATTTCACTCCATCATTTTGCAGGTTCTATCACTCCAGAACCTGTTTAGAGACTTGACTTAATGTTGTTTCCAAGGGAAACTGAGGAGAGATCAAGAAACCTCCTGGCTTCTCTCTGCCATCTTGGCTCTGCCATAGGCCAACTTTCACAGTCAAATATTACGACTGGAAAAACCATAGCTTTGACTATACAGACCTTTGGTGGCAGTGATCGTTGAGCCCAAGAATATAAAATCTGATATTGTTCTCATTTCCTCTCCTATTTGCCAGGAAGTTATAGGACCAGTTGCCAAGATCTTAGGTTTTCTGTTTTGTTTTGACTTTTAATTAAGCTTCAGGTCAGCTTTTACACTCTCTTTTTTCACTCTAATGAAGAGTTTTCTTAATTTCTCTTCACTTTCTGCCATCAGAATTGTATCATCTGCATATCTGAGATTGTTTATATTTCTCTTGGGAACCTTAATTCTGGCCTTTGATTCAGTCAGCCTGTCATCTTATTATGATTTGTTCTGCTTATAAGTTGAATAAATAACGGGACAATATAGAGCCTTGTCATACTCCTTTGCTTTCTCCACACCCTATGAAATGTGATGAACATTCTGGACCATGTGATGATAGACTATATCATGGGGTTATATGTCATGTCATGTGATAGATATGTCATGACACAAATAGCCTCACTTCATTATATGATTAACTTATCACATCACGTGATATGCATGTTATGTGATGGGGCACACTAACATGCTACAGAATATGGTGAGCTTGTTTTTCTCACATCGTGACATACTACATCTTTTGATGAAGATTTTACCTCTTGTGATGACACATTATATTATATGATGGCATGCTACATCACACAACAGAAATGTTATAGCATGTGACTGGCTGGTATGTCATGTGATGACACATTGTGTCATGTGACAGGCATGCCATACCATGCAATGGGAACACTATGCCACATGGTGAGCATGATACATCATATGATGAACATGGCATGCTATGACTGAATGACCGAATAACAACAACAACAACCTCCAGTGGATTAAGGCAAACAAAGGTTAAGTGACTTGCTCAGGGTCACACAGCTAGTGAATGTCTGAGGCCAAATTTGAACTCAAGTCTTCCTGATTAGCATTCTATCCACTGAGCTACCTAGCTGCCTATATTACAGCATATCATATAATATTCTATTATATCATATTGCATTATATTGTTACACTATGTTATGTCATATTACAATGCTATTTTGTGTTGTGTGAAATGAAAAATCATTTCATATTATATCATATCTATCATAACATAGCATAGTATATCAGTTATAGTATTATATAATAGCATCACATCAGGGATATTCAATTTAACCCTCTAGATAAATCCAACCTGGCCAGCGTGGGTTTAAGTGCTTGGCACTGCTTTTTAAAGGCATGAGCAGCAAAAGTGACAGATCATCCTAAACATTTATATTTTTAGACTAAGTGCCTTTTTGTTTCCAGAATGAATATTGCATTATAGAGTCTGTCCTATATTTGCATGCACCAGTGAGCAAATGAGGTTGATATTGAGCTAATGGATTAAGGAGGGTGCCACCTTTTGGACAGTACAGATATTATATTTCCTTGTTGGATAATTAATAGAAAGGCAAACATTCATGCTATGGCTTGAGGAATGTAGCATACAAGCCACTTTGAACTTCTATCAGTCCTGTAGTATACTAAGAATCATATCATTGAGTTACAGATGTATCATATTGGTAACTCCTGTACAAACTTTAAAGCACTAGATACCTGTCAGCTATTATTGTTAGTACAAAATTAACACCTCCTAGAATGTGAGAAAGGGAAAAATCAGGCATATGAAACATTTATGGGGTCATTAGACTTCGAGCTGTAAAGGATTTTAGAGATAATCTAGTCTAATCCCTGCATTGAACAGAATAGGAAACCATGGCTCCCCCAAAGTAAGTGATTTATCCAAGCTCACACAACTAGTAAATTGAAGAGTTAGGATTCAGACCCAGGATGTACAATTTCAAATTTAATGCTTTTTCCCATTAACATAAATAGCTCGGGAAGGTACTTGACTAGCATGCATGAAGCAAATGGAAAAATAAAGTTAAATTTTAATCTAAGTTCAAGATGCATTCTTATGGAATATAATTAAACTTATGCATATAAAAAGATCCTTAGATGGTTTAGGAAAATTAAGAGATGAGTAGCATGATTTAATAACTAGAAGGCTAGCATTGAAGTTGAGACCTGGGTTTGAGGCCTGCTTCTAACCTACTAGTTATATAACCTTAGTAAAGTTACTTTAACAATAGATAATTCTCTAAAACCATAACTTGCAGAATAGCTGACAATTTTATTTGATGGAGAAGATTTCTGTGCTGAAAATTCCCCACAATAATGAAATCACACATACAAGCACAGGATTTCTCCCTTCCTTTATCCACTTCTGTCTGCATCCTTCATTTTGTGTCATTCATATCAGACCTTCTTTACCTCCACTTTTGTCCCAGGTCATACCCTCCACCTACCTTACCTCATAAAGACATCTGACTTCTAAAATGAATACATTAAAAGGCAACCTTAAAAAAAAAAACTTCAGAGATCCTAGAAAATTTAAACCTTTTTTACTAGAAGTAAAGAAAGATGAAGAAAAGTCACTTTTTCTGGCTTTCTGGTTATGACAACCAATTCATACTGGCATATGATAACTACATACCCTGAATTTTTTGAGGATAAGCTTCCATGACATGTGTGTTTATACAGTGCTGAGGAGAGTATGCATTCTTATAAAATGTTAAATCAAATAACATCATTCCCCATCTTGACATGGTCCATCTTGGTGCTTAGCTACTTTGTCCTCTCATATTTCAGGTTCACAGTAACCCTGCTAAGCAGAAGGGGAAAACAAAACCCAGTTTTTCGGGCAATGACTGTCTTGTCAGTACATCTGGATTCGGAGTGTAGAGAAATCTAGAGGAGTTGGATCTGAGTCCTTGTTCTGTTACGTCCTGTGAGATCTTGAGCAAATCATTTATGCTTATGGCTTTATTTTCATCATCTATAAAAATGAGGAGGTTGGACTATTTTGTCTCTAATATCCCTTTCAGCTCTAAAGTTTGTGATCAGGTGACTTTTGGAGGGAAGTTCTCTGTAGGTTAACAAGTGGAGAAAGACATGTCTCTTTTCCTTTCATGACAGCAACACTCTAGGCCACTCACTCTATTTGGACATTGACTGGATTGGATCATGGGAACTTGTTAGGAGGTAGAGCTTGTAGAATGGAAAGAATAGAGCCAGAGTATAGTTAAAGTAGTTTTGCTACAGTGAACATAATATTCTGATTTTGAGTCAGAGGACCTGGGTTTGAGTCATAGTCATACCACTTATTACTTGTGTCAACTTGGATAAGCCACTTAGATTTGGGGGCCTAAATGTCCTCATTTATAAACATAAGAAGGTTGGACCAGATGATCTTTTAATATATCTTCCATTTCTCGGTGTATAATCTTATGATCTTTCAAAGTCAGTTTCTTTGCACAAAGATTGTGTATTCCCAGGAAGCATGCACGTTATATTCCAGAAGTGACTTGAACATAACACTAACTATTTTGGAGATTCTAACTCAGCAGGAGAATCAAGGTTTCCCCCTGACACATTCTCTTACTGGGGGGTGGAAATGCTATGTCCAGGGAAGCAAGAAAGGGGAGAACTCATAGGATTTGTTTCTCTGTCTCCAACAGTCAAATTCTCTGGTTTGTAGTTAACTATCTATCAGAGTAAGTTCTCTCCTAGAACACTGAGTATCGTCACACTTCTTAACTTTAATTTTGTCATTTTTACACTCACTGTGTTAAGCAATTGTCTGCAGATTTAAAGAACTCTTTTTAAAAAAAAGTAAAGACAAAATTTGTATTTCTGTTCTGGATGCAGGTTTACATGTTATGACTGATGAAATACTAATTGGTATTATCACGCTGAGTCAAATCACTCAACTTGACTACCAGTTAAGGCATATAAATGCAGGTTGCATTGAATTTGGAAGGAGTAATGAAAAAAATATAAACCCCACCACTTCCGTCATTTTAATTTTTTTTCTCTTATAAAGAAGTGTTCCAATCACCATGAGGTCACTTAAGAGTAAATATATATATATATATATATATATATATATATATATATATATATATATATATATTCTCAAGTAATGAATTTAAATAAGTATTCTGTCAGCCTCCAGTTGTTACCTAAACCAATTTCAGAAAGTGCATCTGTGGATGGAATTGCAAATGAATCAGCTGGCTACTGCTCATGGCACTTGTGTGATGAAGGACCATCTATGGTAATTATTTTTCTTTCCTCTTGGCCCCTCCTGAGGAAAAAGGGATGGAACTGGTCTATTAAGGAAAACCAGAGTTCTGCAGACCACACATATTTTAAAATTAGCTAATTGATATCTCATTAACATTACAAGTTTGTGAGGTCATCTTATGATAATGAACTTTTAAAATGAAGTTCATTTCCAATTTTGAATTGAATATTTCAAGTGAGAAAACTCAAAAATTAATTTTGAATATCTTCTTGGTCAAAAGATCTTACATCTGTTTTTCTGTACATTAATAAGAGTCTGGAAATTAGATAAAATGGAGAAAGTTACTCAACTACAGCAGATTATCCAAAGCTGATTATGGTGAATCTTAATGGTATTATAAAAGCTGGTCAGATGATGTCAAGAAATTTTGAGTGATACTTTAGCTTCAGGAAATATTATTCCTAGAACTTGTGCTCATGCACATGCACACACACACACAGCACCCCCACATATATATACATATGTATGTATGTATGTATGTATGTATGTATAAGCAATATTGTTTCTGAGACAAAAACAGCAGCAACCATAGGTTTGAGTAGGACATGCTCAGTAGTCAAACAGGATAATTCTAATTCTTTGCCACCACTAAAAGAGCTACTATAAATATTTTTGTACAAATAGGTCCTTTTACCTTTTCTTTTATCTCTTGGGAATACAAACCTAGTAGTAGATTGCTGGGTCAAAAACTATGAACAGATCTATAGCCTTTGGGGCATAATTCCAAATTGTTCTTTGAATGGTTGGATTGTTCAAATTTCCACCAACACTCCATTAATGTTCTAATTTTTCCAAATCCTTCCAGTATTTGTTTTTTTTCCTTTTCTGTCATGTTAGTCAATCTGACAGATGAGAGGTGGATTCTCAGAGTTGTTATAATTTACATTTCTCTAATTAGTAATGATTTGGAGCATTTTTTCATGTGACTATTGATAATTTTAATTTCTTCATCTGAAAACTGCCTGTTCATATCCTTCAACTATTTATCAACTGGGAAATGGCTCTTATTTTTATAAATTTGACTCCGTGCCCTATATATTTGAAAAAATGAGGCCTTTATCAGAGAAACTTGCTGCAAAAAAAAAAATTCCTACTTGCCTGTTTTCCTTCTAATCTTGGTTTTATTAGTATTGTTTGTACCAAAGCCTTTTAATTTCATGTCATTAAAGTTACCAATTTTGTTTCCTATAATCTTCTATATCTATTGTTTGGTCATAAACATCTCCCTTTTCCATGGATATTAGGGATAATATTTTTTCCTTGCTCCCCTAATTTACTTATGATATCGCCCTTTATGTCTAAATCATTTATGCATTTTGAACTTATCTTGATATATTAGATGAGATAATGGTCCATGCATAGTTTCTGCCATTATTGTTTTCAGAGCAATTTTGTAAAATACTGAGTTCTTACTCCAAAAGTTTGGATCTTTGGGTTTATAAAAAAAACTACATTACTATGGTCTTTTGCTACTGTGTACTGTGTACCTAATCTATTCCAGTAATTTACCATTGTAGTTGTTAGCCAGTATCAGATTGTTTTCATTGTTAACATTTTGTAAAATAGTTTGAAATCTGGAATTTTTAGGTTGCAATTCTTCACATCTTTTTCATTGATTCCCTTGATACTTTTTTTTTTACCTTTTATTCTTCCAGATGAATTTGGTTATTATTTTTCCTAGTTTTATCAATTCAGTAGTTTGATTGCTATGGCACTGAATAAGTAAATTAACTTGGATAGAATTGTCACTTTGGGTAGAATTGTTCTCAGTCTACACATGAGCAATTAATATTTTACCAGTTGTTTTGATCTGTCTTTATCTTTGTGAAAAGTGTTTTCTATTTGTGTTCAAAATCCCTGGATTTGTCTTGGCAGGTAGACTTCTAAGTATTTTATATTGTCTGCAGTTATTTTAATGGAATTTCTTTTTTCTATTTCTTGCTGATGGGTTTTGTTAACAGTATATAGAAATGCTGATAATTTATGTGGGTTTATTTTACATCCTGCCACTTTGCTGAATTAATTAATTGTTTCAATTAGTTTTTTAGTTGATTCATTAAAGTGCTCTCAATATACTATTGTATCATTTGCAAAGAGTAATAATTGTGTTGCCTCATTGCCTATTTTTATTTTTTCAATTTGTTTTTCTTGTCTTCGTACTGTAACTAACATTTCTAACATAGTACTAAATAATAGTGTTGATAATGGACATTTGTGCTTCACTCCTGATCTTACTGGAAAGGCTGCAAGTTTATCCCCTTTACAGATAATGTTTGCTCTTGGTTTTAGAAAAGGTTACATTGATTCCTGCATTTTCTAGTGTTTTTAATAGGAATGAGCATTGTATTTTATCAAAAGTTTTTTCTGCATATGTTGACATAATCATATGACTTTTCTTGCTTTTGTTAATGATATCATCAATTATGTTGATAGCCTTCCAATATTGAATCATCCTTGCATTGCCAGTATAAGTCCCACCTGGTCATTGTGTATGATATACATGAAATATTGCTGTGGTCTCCTTGTTAGTATTTTATTTAAAATTTTTGCATTGATATTAAGGAAATTGGTCCATAGTTTTTTGTTTTTTTTTCTCCCTTCTTACTCTCCCTGGTTTAGGTATCAAAGGCATATTTGTGCCAGAAAAAGAATTTGGTAGAACTCCTCCTTTACCTATTCTTTTTTCAAATGCTTTATATAGTATTGGGATGAATTACTCATTGACAGAATTCACTTTATGTGATAAAATCCACTTCTGAATCCATCTGATTTTGGGGATTTTTTCCTTAGGGAGCTTGTTGATGGTTTTTTAATTTCTTTTACTGACAGTTATTGAAGTATTCTATTTCCCCTTATGTTAATCTGGGGAGGGTTTTTTTTGTAAATATTCATCCATTTCATTTATGTTGTCAGTTTTATTGTCATATAATCAAGCAAACTATACACTTACCATTGCTTTAATTTCATCTTATTTATGTTACATTTGTAATTTTTATTTTTATACTAGTAATTTATTTTTTTCTTTCTTATTAGAATCAAATTAACCAATGATTTATCTATTTTTAATAAAACCAGTACTAATCTTATTTACTAGTTCAATTCATTTTTGTACATTCAATATAATCAATCTCTTCTTTGATTTTCAGGATTTCCATTTTGGTGTTTAATTGGAGATTTTTTTCCAGTTGCATACCCAGTTCATTGATCTGCTCTTTCTTTTATTGATGTATGCATTTAAATATATAAAATTTCCCATAAGTACTGTTTTTGATATTGTATGTGAAATGCTTTGCAAACATTAAGAAATTATGTAAATTGAAGCAATGATAATAATAACAATGATGATGATGATGATGATGATAGCAAGGGAAAGAGAAGAAGAAAGCGAGAGAGTAGTAAAACCTAGAAGGGCCTGAGCAGTGAGAGGACCAGCAAAGGGCATGGGGGCATAAAGGTAAAATCATGACCAATGTACAATAGAATTAAATTTATACTATAAACTTTAAGCTCTTTTGATCAGCACAGTATTTTCTGAATCTCTAACTCCTTCCTGTCTATTCAAATCACCATTCTTAAAAATTTATAAAGTTCTTGCATTTGATTTTGAAACAGTGTATTGAAATTGTGTTGGTTTCTGCTTCTTGATAAATTTTATTGAGATTTACTGATAAGACTTTATTTCTTCTGAGTTGCTATGCCTAACATTTAGGTAAGAAGCCTTCTCCAGATAGATAATCTAAATGTCCAGACTAGAAGAAAAGGAATATGTATGGTGTGTGTGTTTATGAAATATATTATTTTCCCCACCTAGTTATTGTTTTTCCTTCTAAAAATAATACCCGTGGGGACAGCTAGGTGGTGCAGTGGATAGAGCATGGGCCCTGGAGTCAGAAGGGTCTGAGTTCAAATTCAGCCTCAGACACTTGACACTTAGTAGTTGTGTGACCCTGGGCAAGTCACTTAATCCCATTGCCTAGCCAAAAACAAAAAATAAAAATAATGCCCATTTAAAAATAGGTAAACATAATAATTTAAGAAAACTGTAATTATTAAATATTCTCTAGAGCAAAATTTAAGGAAATACTAACCCACTGATACTAACAATTTGAATAAGCTATTTTTCTCACTTCTATTCTAAATCCCTGCTCAATCTGATCCATGCCTTTTTTCTTGAATCCTAAACAGAGAACTGACTTTGTAAATTATATTGAATATTGTTAGAGAATTCTTGTAGCTTATACATAGATTGAGATATACATCCTTGAAACTTCAAAGTTTCCCTGTGTCAGAATTCAGTGCTGAAATCTGTTTTCTAATCCCCACTCTAATTATAGTAAACTTTTGTAATGAATGCAGAACTGGGATAACAACAAAAAAACAAAGGTAGAGACAAATAGGCCTTCCTCAGGATTGAAAAGCCTAACATGTACAGGTTGATGGTAGGAACTTTTCTTTTCAATAATTTATAAAATTTCTGAAGGAGGGACTTCCAGGAAGATTTCCAGGTTTATGAGTGCCACTTAACTCTTACAGGTAGTACAATTGATTGAAACAGATTACAGAAAGATCTTAAGAGTCTGTGTGAGTAGAGAGAAAAGCAGCAGGTGAGTTTGAAGATGGAAAAGTGCTGGTAGTACATTTAGTGATAAATAATTCAAATTTTAGCTAGAGAATGAAGGGCTATGGCCACCCAAGTATTCTGCTTCAATAACAAAAGCTTGTTCAAAGTGATTTGGAGATATTGTAAGGGATCTAAATTTCAGAACCTTCAAGCAAAGCCTGAGGGTCAAATAGTAGCAATATTAAAACTGCAGGTCCCCAGAACATTAGTGAAAGTCAGGCATCAAAAAAATTACGATGCTCATCCAATTCAGTCGAGTTTATGGATATAGAGAAAATTAATATGATAGAAAGAAGCACATAGGCCAAAGTATGAAAGCCAAAGCAATTGTGAAGAAGTAGAGATAAGGTAAAGTAGTGAATGGTACAGTGGACTTTGAGTCAAGAAGAACTGGGTTCAAATCCTGCTTCAGGCACTTAATTGCTGTATGATACTGGATAAATCACTTAGTCTCTCTGTACCCTAGTTTTCTTATATGTAAAATGAGGGGATTTATGTGACCTCAAAGATCCTTTTCAGCTATAAACTTATTATCTATGATCCTCCAAAATCTACAACACTCATGGGGGAAATAGAGAAAGACAAAGATAAAAAAAAAAAACTTAGAGAAGCTGATGGTCACATGTCAATGATAGTTCTGTGCTTATGATGTTTTCTAATTTGAGCTTATCTAGGGATTGTGCTTCAACCCTTTGCCACAAAAGCAACTTCTGATCTCTTCAAAGGTTTTCATCTATATGTGAAATGTTTTTGTCAAAGAAACAAAAATTCTTTCAGTAGATTGGTGGCAAGGTGAGAGATGGGGAGAGAGTCCAGACTACCAGAGTGTTTTGTTTGGGTCCACTGTCTGGATAATTTGAGATGTGTATTTAGGGTGGGAATCTCATCATCCTCAAAGCACACCTTCAAGGTACAGGGGCAGGGGGGCTGGCTTCAGGAACTCTGTTAATTCTGAAACATGGACTATGAAGAACTGATAACTGCTGCAAAAAATGTCATAAAAATATAATTGTCATAATGATAAAATTAATATCATCAGTAATGTCACTGTAAACACACAAATGAATTATGTTCCCTTACATTAAAAAAAAATGTGGCATATTTGTGCCTGCCATGCTACATAAAGTTTTAATCAATGCTCCCTTGAGAATCAGAAAGGAATGCAAGAGTTACTGAATCCAATTTATAAGAAAACAGTAATTCATATGACATCATCTATCATGTACTCAACAAATGTTCATCTATATTCTACTCAAAGGTCTCCAAGGATGGGATACTCACTTCTTCCTGAGGCTGCCTATTCTACTTGTGGATAGATTTAATTGTTAGAAAGTGTTTTTTGTTGGTTTGTTTTGCATCTTATCTGCTTTATTCATTATATTTTACATCACATCTTAATTTGCCTTTCTGCAACTTTCATTCTTTGCTAATCGTGTTGACCTTTGAGACCAAAAACAATAAACTGGAACCTCTTCAATATGAAAATCATTAAAAATAATTGAAGACAACACCCCTGTTCTTCCTAATCCTGCCCAATTCATTCCACTAGTTTCATATGGCATTCAACAAATTCGCAATCCACTTAAGTAACCATGATCTAGCCTACATTTCTCTTTCATCTTTTTAGAAATAGCTCTACTAAAGGCTTAGTCAGCAAGGATAAAAAAATTCCCTTCTCTCTTTAGGAAGGTGACAAGCTATGGGTACAGAAACATTGCCTGCACTGTCAGGTGTGGCTACTGGGTTGGTTGACTTTGATCAACCATTTATCTTTTATAGAGGAGCATCCTATATGTAGTTAGAAAATGGTCATTATAAAAACAGTTAAAAATTAAATAAATTTAGGTAACAATATACACAGCAGTCTCCTCATTTGGAGGTCCATCACTCTGTCAAAGAAGGAAAGGGGGTTAGTCTGGTTTTATCTAAGCTTGATCAAGCCCTGTTATCATTTTGTGATTGTGACAGTATTTTCTAGCTGTTTACTCATCATTCTTTTACTAATATGTTCTACAATTTTTATAGTAATTGAAGTTTTCAGGCTCAAGTATCTACCCTCTCTCTATCATTACTTTAAATTGAAACATTTTCCTTTCTTCAATTCCAAGTATCTTTCCCTTTCTTCACGATTTTCATGTCAATGATAGTCACTCAGTCATCTCATCTATGATTTCTTCCAAAACATGAGAATATAGGTCATCTGGAGTTGAAGATTTGAAGTAATCAACTGAAACTACAGTATGTGCTCTTTCACCGTCTTCTTATATATCTTGGGCAGCAACTCTCAATTAGTCATTTTTGATCTCTCTTTTAAAATTCAAAGACCAGTCTCCTCAAAGAAAACAGAAACAAAATAAATGTTCTGAAACCCTGCCTTCTCTCTGAAACCCTGCCTTCTCTCCAGCATTAATTTTCATTGTTCTATTTGACCTAAAAATGTTTTTTTTTTATCTCTTGTTTGATTATCCATTTTTACCCAATATGAATTTAGACAGACAGATAGATACATAGATAGATAGATACCTAGATAGGTACATAGATAGATTGATAGATAGATAGATAGATAGATAGATAGATAGATAGATAGATAGATAGATGGATAGATAGAATGTTTGCCACTAGATTATCCTACCAATCTAACCTCTTTCTCAGCTTTAGGTCTCATAGCATTTTTCGTAGAAGGCTGTAATCACCCTTTTATTTATTCTGTTTTGGCCACTCTTCTGTATGTCATTTTGAAATTTATGACATTTCAATTCAGCTGAACTGAATTTGGGGGCAGGTGGTGGCATAGGGGATTGAACTCAAGGTCTGCAGTCAGGAAGACATGAGTTTAAACCCAAGATCAGACACTGGGCAAGTCAATCAACTTCTGTCTTCCTCAGTTATTTCAGCTATAAAAAGAGAACAACAACAACAACAATAATAATAATAGCACCTATGTCTCAGGATTTTTTGTGAGGATCAAATGAGATATTTGTAAAAAATAGTGCTTAACACAGTCCCTGGCACATAGTACACATTATATAAATGCTTATTCCCTTCTTCATTTCTGTGAGTTCCAGTCTCAGTAGATAGCTTCCCTTTTCCTCCTCACTAAAATTATTTCTTTTTCTGTCTCTATGTTTTCATTATTAAAAGCATTTCATTTGTCCTGGCATGATTCCTTGTGTAAAATTATTGTTTTCTTCTTCTCTAGCACAGATTTTACAATGAAGTGGACATTATCCGACTCCACAGCTGATCCAGACTCTGATAATTTGCACCTGAGCAACCAATCCCTCTTTGTTGGTGAGAATTAAATCCAGAATGGAAGTTCCACTATTGTTCAGTTGTTTTACTTGTGTCTGATTCTTCATGACCCAATTTGTGATTTTCTTGACAAAGAAACTGTAGTGGTTTGCCACTTCCTTCTCCAGGTAATTTTACACATGAGGAAACTGAGGCAAACAAGGTGAAATGATTTGCCCAGTATCACAAAGCTAGTGTCTGAGATTATATGTGATCTCAGGTCCTCCTGACCTCAGGGCCCATGCTCTATTCACTGTGCCACTTAGCTGCCCTATTCCATTCTATCCCTCCATTAGTCCCTCCATATTTTGAAGGGTGAAATTATCATCAAGGCAAGTCTAAAAATTACTATTTGAAAAGTTATTGGCAAAAAGAAAATGCCAGTTAATCAATCAATCCAAAATTTTTTAATCCTATGTCTCCCTATCTCACCTAGGTTGGAATTGCAATGGCTATTCACAGTCCTTATCTCATTTCTAATCAGCACAGAAACTTTGGCCTGTTCTGTTTCTGGCCTGGGTTTTTCCTCACCTCCTTAGGCAGTCTGGTGGCCCCTTGGGCTTAGCATATTGGTGCTAGATTTAGTCTGGACACCAATTTGCATTAGTCCTACTGAAGCTCAGAACTCCTGAACTCAAGCATTCTACCATCTTCAGTATTCCTAATAGCAATGATTAGAGGCATTTGCCACCATGGCCATGTCCACAATTATTTTTTAATCATCTACTGTATTCCAGGTATTCTACATATAGACAGAATGAATGAAACAATCTCTACTTGCAATTATGTTAAATTCTAACTCAGGAAATGGAAAGCACAAATATAAGCATTTATAAAAAAAAGTGAATAAGCATAAATAAATGCAAATAGCTAAATAAAAGTCACTAACAAGCATTTATTAAGCACCTACTATGTTCTTGGATCTGTGCTAAAAATTTGAGAAAGGCTTTAGCTGTTAGTGTATCAGGAAAAGCTTTGTATTGAAGTTGATACTTCAGTTACATCTGGCAGGAAAAGAGAAATGCTTTGAGATGGGAGAGAGGAAAGAGTGCATCCCAAGTATGGGAGACAGAAGGTGTAAAGACATGGAATTGGAAGATAGTGTGTTGTGAGAGAAGGCCAATTTGGCTGATTTACAGATGGAGGGATAACAAGTGATATAAAATGATGCTGGAAAGATAAATCAGGGCAAGGTTGTGAAGGCCTATAAAAGCTAAACAGAAGAATTTATATTTGTTTCTAGGGGCAATGGGGAGCAATGCATTTATTGACCGGAAGTATGACATGGTCAGATTTATACTTAAGGGAAATAACTTTGGTAGGAATGTGGAAGATGAGCTGAAGTAGGAAAAGACTAAATCAGTGAAATTAATTAGAGGGCTTTTACAATAATCTAGGTGAGAGATGATTAGGTGAAATAAGACAGTGGTCTGAGTAGTGAGAAGTGGTCAGATGCAAAAAATGTATGGAGTTAGAAATAAAAAGATTTGGCAACTGATTGGATATGTGGGTCAAACTGAGACTAGAAGGATGGAGATGAACTTCAGAAACAAGGGAGTTTGGATGAGATAATTTTAGTCCCCCATCATTACTATGTCATTTCTCTGTGGCAGACTAATGTTTAATTCCCTAATTTATGATATGTTTCTTTATTCTCCTTGGGTAGTCTTTAGTATTCTGCAAAGACAAAATAGCTTCAGTTAGATCTCCCCCCAAATGTTTTCTGCTGTGATCCATTGCTTTCCTCACATGATTGTATCTTCCTAACACACAAGGAAGATCACTTGTCTTTTTACCTTTTGAATAAAGTATAGTTTTCCAGAGCCAAATACTAGACATGAGTTTCATCCCACCAAATATCAGTGATACTTATGAATCATTGGACTTTAGAATTCAATGCAGGGACCTTAGAGACCACAGGGTTAAATTCACTTCCTTTTGTTAAAATTGCTACTTCATCTTGCAATAAACTTCTCAGTAGATGAATGGTTCATCTTCCTTCTTGATTATAGCCCACTCCTACCGGTAGATAGCTTTGTGAAAACATATAGGCTGTTTTTTTTTCAGTTTCAGGATTTTTTTATTTTAATTATAATACTGCCAGTAAATATAGTCTTACCAATAGCCATCAAGTTCTGACTTTAAGAAAAGCCAAAATTCAAAAATTAAATCTTATTCTCAGGATCTATTTAATTAAACATCTTTTGATTTCCCAGACCACCTTTCTTGTCTTCCCCCAACCCCCTACACTCTTTTCCTATCAAGTCCTTGCCTTTGATGAGTAATAATGAAGAAAAACAGAATAGAACTGTAGCATATTTGTGAAAAAACAACTAAAATAAAATAATTGAAGATATGAGAGGGGCTTTTTTATCAATAGAGACTAAAAGGATTGGAATACAAACTTCTAAGGAAAAGCTGACAAGGGTCTAAGTTCTGGCCTTGCCAATCACTAGCTGAGTTATTTACACAAATCGTTTCAGTTTTCTGTGCCTTAGTTCATTCATCTGTAATCTAAAAGAGTTGGACTAGATTATCCCTAAGGTCTCTTCTAGCTCTAACATCTTGACATCCTGAGTCCTTCCCTAGGTTTCAATATTGCCTGAATATGCTAATGCATCATGTAGGTGGTCTATTTGTCATCCCTCACTTCTACAACCTGACTGGCCAAATTCCTTTTCCAGTTATATATCTGCCTTATAACATACTTTGTACCTATTCTGTGCCATATGTCATTGGTCTGAATGTGTTACAGTCTACTCACACCAACCATGTTCCTCTCCATTAGTCTTTGTATGACCTGCAACTTAATTCTTCAAGTGTTGTGCTATTCCATGATTCATGGACATATGGAATCAGTGGATGACCATTGATGCTAAAAAGATGGGTCCTTATTTTAGAAAGGAACCTTAGGTAATGAAAAGCACTGAACAATTTCCCCAAGTAGATAATTTTCTCTCTCTCTCTCTCTCTCTCTCTCTCTCTCTCTCTCTCTCTCTCTCTGTCTCTTATTCAGTTAAATTTAAGATCTATCTCATTATCAGTTCTCAAAGTCTGCCTAAGATATTTGCACTGATAGACTGGTTCCATCAGTATCTAACCCACTACATATCATCATTTGGGAAAAAAAGTGAGCATTCCTCATCCACTTGTTTTTTTCCTGTGCTGATTGTTAATCTAAAATAATTTGCATCAGGAAGGATTTTAATTGGTAGTCTCTGCAAAGTTCCAGGGCTTGATGTAATCATATAACATCATCCACAAATGAAAGACAGCTAGGTGGAATAATAAATTGAGTGCTTGAGTTGGGGTAAGAAAGATCTAAATTTTAATCTTCCCTCAGGTTTTCCTTGTATGACTCAGGGCAAGTCATTTGATTTTTCTGTGCCTCATCTGTAAAATGAGATAATTGCACTTGATGTCCTCTGAGGTCCTATATAGCTCTAACCCTTTGATACTCTTGATTGTATTAGAAGCCTCTGGAGAGTCTCACAATCCATAGGGAATAATATAGCTGCTGCATATAGAAAGCATTCAGAAAGTTTTGGTCAACTGATTACATTGTGGAATGCTAACCATTCTAGACAATTAGTGTCCATACAAGAGGGAAAAATCACAAGATAAATTATATAATAAATTTGGAGTCAGAGGCTACATAATTATCTGATGAAGTTTCAGAGTTTAGAAACAAAATGTATACAAAAAGACACTATGACATTCCACATGTGACAAACCTATTACAGCCTTTAAAAAAATGGGAATCTTTAGTGAATACTGTCTATGATGATATCAAACAATATTGGTGAATGTCTTCCTGTTCTTCTCATTGCTTAATGTTAACAATCAGAGGATAATAGGACAAGTATTACTGTTATTACCTTCAGAAGAATTTTATGTGATTTTGAGAGGTCATGGAAAGCAGGTAATATAAGTATTATTACCATGCCCCCTGACATACATCATTTTGCAGATGACAATACTAAGGTTGTCAGTGGTTAAATAATTTACCCAATGCAATATAATGCTGCTGTAATAAGAAAGACAGAGCAGTTGAGCAGTGAAATTTAACGTGAACAACTTCCATTAATAGTACTGAGGAGAGCATCAGTTTCTCTCCCAAGCTGAAGCTTTCTACAGTCAGAACATTAATAGTCATGAGAAGGAAGGTCTCTTTGCCAGCATTTACACATTGACCCATTAAACTGTTTCAAAGCTGATAATTCTTGAAGGAGGGACAAAGGGAATAAAAAGAGATAAGTAAGGCCTCTTTGTAGGAGGCAAGGGAGGCTGTGGAAGTACAGTGATTGTCAGCAGCTTCCCCTATGTGTTGATGTTTCTGTTACTTTGTGCTATATGTTTTCTTGGGCATTTATTGTTTTTTGTTTCAAGACATTACTACCATGCTGCTCAAATGGTTGGGCAGAAAAGCACTGAAAGCTTTGAATAATGCCATATTCCATGTCAAAATGTCAACAACAGGTGTATGATTGTTGACACCTCCTAAGCCCATTTCCTCTTCTCTAGTGAAAAAGCTATAGGACCTTGACATATAGCAGGCACACTGCGAATACCTCAACTAAAACTAATGTGTTGTGACTTGAAGTGTCTGGAACTTTTGACTGCTCCATGCTATACTTTATTTGATAAAAGGAAGCACTTTTTTTTTAATCTAACAAGCAGAACTTATCAAAGCTCATGTAACAGGAGCAGAGAAAGCTAAATGTAAGTAAATAGAACTTGGATGTACCTAGGAATGATGAAGTCATAAGTTGTTGACACTTAAGACTAACTTTCAGGTTGCTCACAGTGGATGGCAACTCTACCTGTCTAACAATATGTCCCCTGGGGCCATCATTAGCTAGTTATTATCAGGATATAGGCTACAAATCTTCTGCACTAATGTCTACGTAGAACTAGAATGTTTATTTGCCTATCTATGGCTTTTCCTTGGAAAAGCTGGACTAACCTTCTGGGCTTATTGGCTAAAAGCCCCCTCATCCACTCCTCTCATGGTAAAGCTCAAACATGAAATGGCAAAGGATTCTTGTTTGTTATACTATGGTTCATAACCACAGCATGAACTCCCTTAACTTTTCTTTCCAATGGGGACATGCATGTCCTGTCAGTCAGTTTCTAAGCTAGTCAAACTCATCTTCCCATCAGGCACTTTGAAATTAGCATATAATTGTTTCACTGTTGATACCCTGACGTTTAATAGCCTGGCCCTGTAACATAGACCTCTGTCAGGGATCACTTTTTTTTTTCCCTAAATGATCTTGAAGTTGCAATGTTTCCCATTTATATCAGGCTTATTTTTTCAAAACAAATTTAAATGGAACCTAAGATTTTTAAATTGTATAAAATGTTTTTTCCCCTACTGGACTACTGTTAGAGCAGCTAACTTATGGTAGGACCTAGCATTGACCTTTTCAATCATTAGGATATATATACTTAAGTTCACTGCATATATGCTCTATGTGATATGCTTTATCACTTATTTTTAATCATGAGTTTCATTAAAATCTTTCCTTGACCATTCTAGACCACTGTGGGTCTACCTCTTTACATGTCTTGAAGTACTTACCATGTATAACTCTCTTCTAGCCCTTAGTATTTACTACTTTATTAGTTCTCTCTCTCTCTCTCTCTCTCTCTCTCTCTCCCTCTCCCTCCCTTTCTCTCTGTCTTTATCTCTTCTTCCCTCTTCTCTCTTTCTCTTTCTCTCCAACCTCCTAATTCCCTTTTGCTCCAGTCCCTCCCCCATCACACACACACACACACACAAACACACACACACACACACGCACGCACACACACCACACACAGAGTTCAGTCCTTCACAAATTTGTGATTTGGGCACAACATCAATGTCTTTTTTTGAACTTCCTCCACTAAAGCAGATAACAACATCTATATAAATTAGTAGACTGACATCCAGAATTCTTGGTGCCCAGAAATCATCATCTTGCACATTACCTAGTGCTAAGCCTAACTGATTTTGGCTAGTTTAGTCCTCAGACAGTATTTGATTCCCTCTGCTTGACTAGGAATAAAAGGAATGCTCTAGAGCCCTGGGACAGCTGAACCCTTAGGAATGATGATAAACTAACTGACCTCCTAAATGATTAACCATATTCTCACCCCATCACACCCTCCTCATCCTAGTGATTCTAAACTTCTATACTATCCCTCTCTGATAGCTCCTTCACTCCCATTCTCATCTACCCATCCTCATTAACCTCCTACTCCAAAGCTACCAGACCCTTCTGTTGTAATCTTTATAATACTTCCTCCATATTTTATCCTTAATACTTTATTTTTCTTTTTTACTCCCTCCATCTTCCTGCACTCACTGAAATCTTCCCCCCTCCCAATGATAGAGCTTCCTTGCCCACCCTTTCTAGCACTGACTGCACCTTTAATTATATCTCTGACCCAATTGTCATGGTAGAAGAGTCAGAATACACCTTGATTCCCAGTTCTCCTTCTACTACAATCACTCAGTAACCTATTTTCCTTTGAAGTTCATCCAATCCATGTTTACCACCCAATCAAGATTCTGGTAGCTGTTATATATCTACATCCAGGACACCCTCCTTCTTTCATCAATGAGTTCAGTGCCTGGCTCACAGTTCTCCTTCTCTCCCCAAATTCTGACATTCATATTGATGCTCCCTCAAACACCCACTCAACTTATTTTTCCCACAACCTATTCCTGTAGCTCACTTCAGCCACACAGAGATGATTTTGTGTTCTTGAACTAGTTCAAACTGGCTTGCTAGAACCAATTATTAAATTTTCAGTATGAGCATTTATACATTGGAAATCAATAAATACTATAAATCAGGGCTTGATTTATTACTTTGTGGATTTTTTAAAAGTAAAAAGTGATGGAGAGAATATTAATAATGCAGATTAATTTTAGAGGTGTTTCATGACTATATTTATTTTTCCGGAGAACTGGTTGTTAGCATTTTCCAACACACCACTGATCATAAGTGTTACACTTCTAAGATCATGAAATATAAAATTCCTTTATCTGACAATAAACTCTTGTCATTCCACCTTACTCTCTGCTTTGCAAATCTTAATCCTGTTCTTCATAGTTACCATGAACTCTAACACCTTGACCTCTCAATTCTTTCCCAGGTCACCACCTCTGTTCTGACTTCACTCTTCTCCATTCCCCCTCTTGAATCCCTGGTATATACAATTCTACACTGCTCTTTTTTCAAGTCCTTTGCTCTTTATCTCATAGCTTTCTTGCCCTGCAAAGCCTCAACCATCCACTGCCTTTGCTCTTACTCATGTGCTACTGAAGAACACTTTAAGTCATGCAACCATGCTGCCAGATCCACTATAGGTTTATATTACATGTGAAAACAGGGAGCTTATTGAGGCAAGGTAATATTTTTAAATTTTCTAATGGATTCACTATCACACTCACCACAGCACCTTCTCCAATCTTTTTTGCCCTCTACTCACCCTCTTAGCTGAGATCCTTCCCTCTTATTTCCTGAAAAACTTAATACCATTCACTGAGAGCTCCCTCTTCTCTCTTACTCATCTCACATCACTCAGAGGCTTTCCCTCACTAATTCTTCACTCCTGTCTCACATTAAGAGGTAGCCCTTCTCCTTGCCAAGTAAAATACACTTACATGCACAAATGATCACAAATTTATCCCTTCTTCTCAATCCAAATGTTTCTATTGTCTTACTAATCATCAATACCTCCCTGTCTACTGGTTGTTTTATTGATGCCCTCAACATTCCCATATGTCCACCCTCCTGACAAAATCTTCACCTGATCTACCCGTCACCACTAGCTTTTATCCCTTATCTGTTCTCTCTTTTGCAGATAAAGTCCTTGAGAAGATTACCCATAATTGCTGATTCCATTTCCTTTCCTGTTATTCTTAAATCTCTGCTGTCTCGGTCCTGACATCATCATTCCATTGAAATAGGTTTCTCTAGAGTTCACAATGATCTCTTAGTTGTCCAATAAAATGGCCTTTTCTCAATGCTCATATGCTCATCCTTCTTAACCTCGCTACAGGCTTGTCTATAGTTGATCAACCTTTTCTCCCTAGTTTTTCACTCTTTGACACTGTTCTCTTCTAGTCTTCCTCCTACATATTGGACCACTCCATTTCAATCAAAGATATGTCCATAGCTTCTTCTCTTCTCTTTCTACACCATTTTGCTTGATGACCTCATCAGTTGCTCTGTATTTAATTATTTAGTTATTATCACCATCCTCATGATTCTCATGACTCTTTATCTTCTCCTAACTCCTCTCCTTACCTCCAGCTTCACATCTCCAATTCTGTGTTGGACATCTTGGACTAGATGTCCCTTAGAGACACTTCAAACTCAAAATTACCAAAGCTGAATTCATTATCTTCTATACTCCCCAAAGAAGATACTCCCCCCTTTCTAACTTTCTTATTACTATCAAGGGCACCACCATCCTCACAGTATCTCAAGTTTACAATCTAGTCATCATCCTCAACCCCTCACTCTTTAGCCACCCACATCTAATAAAATGCCAGGTTCTTTGTTTTCCTTTTTATTAATTTATTTTGATTTATCAACAATCACTTCCATAAGCTTTTGAGTTTTAAATTTTTCTTCCCCTCCCTCCCCATATCCCTCCCCAAGATAGCACACAATCTGATATAGGCTATACATATATATTCCTATTAAACATATTTTCACATTAGTCATATTGTAAGGAAGAATTAGAACCAATAGGAGGAACCACAAGAAAGAAGAAACAAAACAAAACAGAAGGAAAAAAACAGCAAAAAGCATGCTTTGATCGGCATGCAAACTCCATAGTTCTTTCTTTGGATGTAGGTAGCATTTTCCAACATGAGACTTTTAAAGATGTCTTATATCCTTGCTTTGCTGAGAAGGGATGAGTCTATCAAAGTTAGTCATCGCACAACGTGGCTGTTACTGTGTACAATGTTCTCCTGGTTCTGCTCATTTCACTCAGCATCAGTCCATACAAGTCTTTCCAGGTTTTTCTGAAGTTCATTTGCTCATCACTTCTTATAGCACAATAGTATTCCATTACATTCACACATCACAACTTCTTCATCCATTCCCCAGTTGATGGGCATCCCCTCAATTTCCAATTCTTTGCCACCACAAAAAGAGCTGCTATAAATATTTTTGTACATGTGGATCCTTTTCCCATTTTTATGACCTCTTTGGGATACAGCCTTAGAAGTGCTATTGCTGGATCAAAGGGTATGCACATTTTATAGCCCTTTGGGCATAGTTCCAAATTGCTCTCCAAAATGGTTGGATCATTTCACAACTCCACCAATAATTCATTAGTGTTCTAATTTTCCCACAACTTCTCCAACATTTGTCATTTACCTGTTTTGTCATGTTGGCCAATCTGATAGGTGTGATGTGGTACCTCAGAGTTGTTTTGATTTGCATTTCTCTAATCAATAGTAAAAATACCAGGTTCTTTCAATTATATCCTGGTAATATAGTCTGTCTAGCTCTACCCTTTTTTCTCTCCTCCAACACTTCTGCAACTTTGTTGCAGGCCCTCATTACTTAATGCCAAATTACTGAAGTAGCCTTCCCATCAATCTCCCTGTCTCAGTTCTCTCCTCGCTTTAGTGGTGCCTAATAAATGATTGTTGACCTACTTGACTCAGTGGACCCAGACTGGATGCTTTTATAGCTTGATAAGACTTTCATTTCCTAGAACTTAAATGTCACTGGTATAGCTCATGAGAATCCATAGTAGACTAGATAATCAAAGAACTGCTGAAACAAAGAGAAGTAAAATACATACATATACTTATGTGTGTGTATGTGCACATTACAGCTTTCAAATTGATCTTCCCAAATCACAAGTCTGACTATATCATCCTACACACACACACACACACACACACACACACACACACACACTCACACACTATCTCTCTGTCTCTCTGTCTCTCTCTCTGTCTCTCTCTGTCTCTCTCTGTCTCTCTCTCTCTCTCTCTCTCCTTCTCTCTCTCTCTCAAAAAAAAACCCTCTAGTGGCTTCTTATTACCTCCACAATTAAATATAAAATCCTCTGTTTGGCTTTTAAGGCCCTTTACAACCTGGCCTGCTCCTACTTTTACAGTCATATTCTTTACTCATTTCTACATTCTTTATAATCCTGTAACACTGGATTCCATATTATACTCCATCTCCTGACTCCAGACATTTCTGTCTTCCATACCTGGAACTCTGTCCTTCTTCATTTCCATCCTTTACATTCCCTTGGCTTCTTTCAGGTCTCAGATAAACTGCTACCTTATGTAAGAAGCTTTTCCTAATACCCTTTAATGCTAATGTCTTTCCTCTATGTATCTAGTTATCCTTTATGTATCCAGTTTGTGATTTCCTTATGAGCAGGAACTAGATTTTACCTTTCTTTGCATCTGTGGCACTCAACACAGTGCCTAGTATATTTCTGGTGCCTAATAAATCTAATAAATGATTGTTGACCTGACCTGACTCAGTGGTCCTGGACTGGATGCTTTTGTAGCTTGATAAAGCTTCCACCTCCCAGAGCTTAAATGTCACTGGCATAGCTCATGAGAATCCATAGTAAACTAGATAATCAAAGAACTCATGAAACAAAGGGAAGGAAAAGTATATGTGCATATATTTATGCGTGTATGTATGTGCATGTCACAGTCCCTAACCTTAGGAAGCTTGTAATAACTGGATAACTGGAAAGATAGTGTGTGTGTGTGTGTGTGTGTGTGCTTCTGTGTGTGTGCTTCTGTGTGTAAAACAGTTCCTTATACCTTGTATAGTTTGAAAGCTCTTGGAGATCAGGAACTGTATTATATACTTTTTTTTTAATCTTCCACAGCACCTAGCAGAGCACCCGCATTTAGATGTCCCTCAGAAAGTATTAGTCACTTGATTATATTATTAGCTACTTTAGACAATCAAAATAGAATCTGAATCAGTGAAAAATATTACATAAATGTTAGAATAAATATGTTGGCATTGGTCACATGATGACCTGAGCTTAGAGATTAAGAATTTGAGGTCTGCAGTTGGCAAGCATGATTCAGGTCGTCTCCCATTAGTTTCTGTTTGATATGGAATGAAATGAGACACTTGTAAATCATTCAAAAGTTAACAAAAAGAAGTTCACTTAGCCATAACATAGAATGGATATCCAACAGGGATACTATAGTACTTAGCTTGAGTAAATGTGATTCACTCATCTTCAAAAATTCTGGAGACCAAATCGATATAGTTACATCCCTTTATACCCTTAGGGAGACAGAATGACAACAAGTTACCAGGAAGTTGGACCAACAAACATGTGGTTTAAACTTTAGTCTCCCTTGGTCAATAAAAACCTGAGGGCAGCTTCATTTCCTTTCAGGGGAAGAACTAGCCTAATGTTGTGGGAGAATACCAGTGGTGACCTGTGAATCCAAGTAAAAATTATTGTTGGTGCCTTTTCTCCTAGCCAGACAGACAAATCTGTGGGCACTGGGGGATGTGAGGAGAGAAAAACTAGCCAAAATAGCCTGGCCATGGAAGCTTCTCACACAAGGCCTGGGACTGATACCTGGGGATATGTTCCAAGGCAGGTAGCAGGGATGAGAGAGGAGTGGGGAAAAAGAGACAAACTGGCCATTGAGTCATTATGACCATGGACCAGGATTCTGGAGTCTTCCGACATGCCATCAGAGCCTGGGACATGAAACTAACTCCTGAGTCTCCAAGCAAGGGTGGGACTATAGATGTGCTATTTAAATTTTAAACTGGAATCACATCCCATAAAACTCACACTAAGAATACAGCCATTCAATTATGTCCTGTAACTTAGGGCACTGATACTTTACAACTTGCTGTCTTGAGCCACTGCAGAGGTCCTTGAGGAACACAGCACTCAATACCCAGAAGAAGCCATTTCAAAACCTCATAGGGAGATATTTTGACTCAAAAGAGAAATTTTTACTCAAAAAGTCTCCATCATTCTCTCAAGAAGTGCACAAAAATTGATTCTGATGCAAAGTTCCAATTCAGGAAGTAAGGCCAGGAAAATGGGTTAAAAATACATTGAATACTAATAAAGAAATAATATGCATCCTAGAATAGACAAGACATGAACCCAGAAGAAAAGATTAATGCTACAAGAAGAAGAAGAAGAAGAAGAAGAAGAAGAAGAAGAAGAAGAAGAAGAAGAAGAAGAAGAAGAAGAAGAAGAAGAAGAAGAAGAAATGGAAGGGAGGAAGGAAGAAAGAAAGAAAGAGAAAGAAAGAAAGAAAAGGAAAGATAGAAAGAAAGAAAGAGAAAGAAAGAAAGAAAGAAAGAAAGAAAG
>NW_020948840.1:8592738-8667580 GCF_900497805.2 Vombatus ursinus | reverse complement strand
AAGAAAGAAAGAAAGAAAGAAAGAAAGAAAGAAAGAAAGAAAGAAAGAAAGAAAGAGAGAAAGAGAAAGAAAGAAAGGAAGGAAGGAAGGAAGGAAGGAAGGAAGAAAGGAAGAAAGAAAGAAGCAGTCCCTCAAAAGCTAACACAGAGTGAGTTAAATAAAATAGAGGGCATGGGAATGGTTTGGTTATGTTTTAATAATCTTTAAAAGAAGAAAGAAAAGAGAAGGGGAAAGGACCACACTAGGAAATAAAGGGAGAAGAAGGGTTGTAATTTACTATCTCATATAATCAAAGCACACAGTAAGGTTATACAATATGGAGGAAAAAGAAGGTGGAAGAGGGAGTGTCAGTAATATGAAAACTATAAACCTAATTGTCTATGATAAGAAAAAAAATAGAATTACCTGATGATGCTAGATGCAGAAAAATACAATGCCCATTTCATTAAAAAACAAAATCATAAGAATAAATGGACCAATACTTATTATTTTAAATAGTATCTATTTAAAACCAAAAACCATTATTATGTATAATGAGGATAAACTAGAGGTTTTTCAAATAAGATCAAAGGTAAGGCAGGATTTCTAGTGTCACCACTATTATTTGATATAGTTTTAGAAATTCAAGGTATATCACTAAGGTTTAAAAAAAAAGAAATTGGGGAATAAGAATAGGCAAAGGGGGAAAATATTGCTCTTTGCAGATAATATGATCTGCTTGGAAAATACTGGTGATTCAAATAAAAATAATTAAAGGAATAATTTTGCAGAATAGTCTCATAAAGTAAGTCTCCACAAATCATCAGCATTTTTCAATACCAAAAACAAATGCAAAGAGGGAGAGATAGAAAAATTCTGTTTAAAAAAAAACTACAGAATATGTAAAAAACATTCAAATAAAAAAACTGTCTATATAACAATGAATGCACAAGAATTATATGAAGTACAACATAGATTTTAATAAAATAAAGACAAACCTAAACAATTGGAGAGACTTCAATTATTCCTAATAGGGTTCTGGTAATATAATAAAAATAAAATTACTAGCTGAATTAATGCATTTATTTAGTGTCATGCCAATCAAGCAACCAAATTATTACCTTATAGAACTAGAAAATAACAATAACAAAATTTATTTTGAAGAACAAAAACTGAAGAATCTCAAAGGAAATAACAGAAAAAGGTAGGTTAGAAGGAAGACCACTAACATAAGATCTCAAGTTATAAAATAGAGCAGTAATCATGGAAACTATTTAATACTGGTTAGAATAGAGAAGTCCATTTGTGGAACAGATTAGATTAGACAAACAACATGAAGAAGTAAACAAAGATAGCATCATAGTGCTCAATAAACTTAAAGATCTTAGCTAATATGGCAAGGGCTCACAAGTACCAATGGGTCCATGACTTGCTTTAAAAATGCTACACTATAAAGAAACCAGAAAAGTAAGGAATGAAATAACTAGTGCAGCTAAGGATAAGAAAAGAGTCTATGACATATCAAAGGATAGAAAGGAATATAGAAGTTAAAATGGACAATTTTGACTATAGAAAATTGATAATTCAATAGACAAAATTGATACAGTTAAAATAATATGGAAAGCATAGTAGAAAAAAAATATTTGGAGTGAATTTCTTTAATAAATGTCTGATATCCGGTATATATAAAAAATAGATTCAAATTATAAAAAAGAACCATTCCCAAACAGATAAATGATCAAAGGATATGAACAAGTAGTTCTAAAAGAAAAAAAAATCTAAATTATCAATAGATTTGAACATGCTCAAAATAACTAATACTTAGAAAAATATAATTACAAACTCATTTAAGATTCCTTCTTATGCACATCATAACAACAGTGACAAAAAAAAAGAAAAATGACAATTTGGGGAGGGAATGTATGAAAGAAAGCATACTAATATCCTATTAATGGAGCTATGAGTTGATCCAATCATTCTGGAGAACAATTTTGATCTATTCCCCAAAAGGTTACTAAATTGTACAGATCTTTTGGCTCAGTGATAGCACTACAAGGTCTATTGACCAAAGCAATCCAAGAAAAAGCAATGGGATCTATATGTACTATACATGTATGTGGGTATGTGTGTATAAAATAACTATTCAAACACCCCCAATTTATTAGTATTCCCTAAGTAGATAGACAGAGAGATAGATTGATATAGACATAGGTAGACATAGACATAAATGTAGACATAGATATAGATACATGCTTTTTCTGTAGTAACAAGAACTGGAAACGTAAAGGAAGTACATCATTTGGGGGACAGTTGACCAAATTATGACATGCTAATATAATAAAATATTATTGTACCACAAAAATGATGAAAGGCATAGTTTCAGAAAACCTGGAAAGACTTGCATGAACCTATGCATAGTGAACTAAGCAGAAACCAGGATATAGTTTATATAATAACATCTTAAAGAAAAACAACTAAGAAAGACTTAATAATTCTTATCAATGGAATGAACAGCAATGATGAATGAATGAACGAATTATTCCAGAGGATCAGTTATGAAACATGCTACCTAACAGCAAGGTCATTAGCTCCAGATGCAAAAAGAAAATTACAAACAATGTTTTGCATATAGCCTATATGGATATTTGATTTGATTGACTAGTTCATGAACTTGGGTGGGAAAAATTAGATACTTGTTTCCATTAATGTTTAACTTATATTTAGCAAATCTTTCAATTATGAATGTGAGTAACTATCCACTGCTAGGTGCCTCTGGCACAGGCTGGTAGAGGTGGCTTCCTGGAAGCGCCACTCACAGACAAGGCACCCTGACTCAAAAAGCGATCATCATCTCCCTTAAGATTTAAGAGGAGAATACAGTGACATTGACAACAATAGCAATGATAGATATGCTGATGTTATATTAAAATTGCTTTAGGAATCTCAAAATATCACTTATACTCATCACCACTTCAATGTTACTGTAATTAGACCAGTCATTAGATGATGTTATCATTGTGATAACGTGATATATATTCATTCATTCATTCACTCATTTCTAGGGAGTCAGTGGGGTATGAAGGGTTAACCATTGTGAGAATCAGGAGGGAATCTTATAGAAGAAGGCATTTGACCTGATCTTTGATGGAACTTAGCAACTAGGAATGCTGATAGGCAGAGGTGAGGAAGGAGAGCAGTCCAAGACCTTGAAAGGGCTTGGAGGTGAGAGAGAAAATAAGATCATACATATATTTAGTGCTGGAAGAAATCTTAGAGGTGATGTGGTCTAATTCCTTCATTTGCAGATAGGGTAACTAAAGCCCAGAAAAATTAAGTGACCTGCCCAAGATCATAAAGGAAGTGAGACAGGTTTGTGAACACAGGTCCTCTGACCCCAAAGCCAACATTATTTCCATTAAATTGTGTGGTTTATTTGATGTAACATAAATGGAAGGTCAAGTAGAACAGTTAAGCTATATATCAGGATTGCTGGAATTGATCTTGCTGAGTCATTAAAGCCAGTAACAACACACGCAAACCATAAAATACAGTTTACATGAATTATTTATGTTGTTTATTACTATTATTAGTAATAATAATAATAATAACTTTTATATTGTGCTGTAAGATTTACAAATTTTGCTTTACAAATATTATTTACTTTTTTTCACATAATAACTCAGCAATGTAGGTGCTACTAGTATCCCTGTTTTACAGATGAAGAAACTAAGGCAAAATAACTAATATGGAAATGTTTTACATGATTGCACATGTATAACCCATATCAGATTGCTTACTGTCTCAAGGAGGGAGAAGAGAAAGGAAGGAGGGAAGGATAGAATTTGGAACTCAAAACTTTTTTAAAATGTTGAAATTATTTTAACATGTAACGGGGGAAATAAAAATATTATTAAAAAAAGAAAAAAGAAAAATATCTGGTCCCGTAAAC
Organism: Vombatus ursinus; assembly: GCF_900497805.2. Lineage (NCBI taxonomy): Eukaryota > Metazoa > Chordata > Mammalia > Diprotodontia > Vombatidae > Vombatus > Vombatus ursinus. The sequence continues at coordinate 8,663,652 of NW_020948840.1, read as the reverse complement.
CAGGAGTGTAAACGATTATTTTTAAATGTCCTAATAAAGATAGTAATTTCAAAAAAAACTTAGGCAGATAGAGGTTAAATGACTAGCGTAGGCCAAATTTGAACTCAGGTCCTCCTGACTCCGGGTTCAATAATCTGTCTAGTTGTGGTTGTTATTTTTGATTTTCAACATTGAATAGTGGATACAGGGTTGAACTGGGTTGAAATCTGACTTCTTACTTACTACCTTTTAGCCTTTGACAAGTTACTTAGGATCTCAGAAACCTAGGCAATTCTCTGAGACCCTAAAGTTCTTTCTAATTGATATAATTACTGATCATAAGTAAATACATAAATACATAAACTTATATCTGCATATATGTCACATATATGTACATATATACGCATGCATGCTTACTACTTCCCTCCTTCCCCATGTGCATATATATATGCACACACATAATACATTTGTGTGTATATATATACATACATACACACATACATATGTTTAAATATCAATAAAACAAGTTTCCATTTATTATGTACTTATTATGTTCCAGGCACTATGCTAAGTACTAGGAATACAAATAAAAGCAGAAAGAAACACAATCCTTGTCTTCAAAGAGTTTACATTCTACTGGGAGAATGCAACATATTATACAAGGAAGGCAAAAAGGTAGAAGAATGGGGTGGAAGAGAATGAGCATTTATTAAGAATCTCCTAAGTGCCAAGGACTGAGTTAAGCATATTACAAATATTATCTCATTTGAGTCTTAACAATAATCCTGGGGGTTAGGTGAGTCTATTATCCCATTTTGTAGTTGAACAAATTGAAAAAGACAGCATAAGTGACTTGCCTAGGGTCAAAAAGCTAAAAGTTTCTGAGGTTGGATTTGAACTCAAGTCTTTCTGACTCCAGGCCCAACATTCTATCCATTGTGCCACCTAGCTTCCTCCAAGCAAGATGTAGCTTAGAAAGTTACGAAGACATGGCTAGGCTTCATTTGCTTCAGCTTTGTTACTCATACTTCATCAGAATCTTCAGTATTTTCCACTTCTCTGTCTAGAAGGCTGGAAAGTGGAGCAAAAATCTCTTCCAAAAGCCTCTGTCTAAAAAAGGCTCAGAAGCCGTGTGAATTCTTTATCTCCCATTCCCTATACTCTTCAAATTCCCCTTCCCCATCAAGCTCCTTGAGAGCAGAATCTATCTTTCCTTTACATATTTGTATCACCAATGCTTAGTACAGCTCCTGGCAAGTAGCAAGGGTTTAATAAATATGAATTCTATTGTTTTGTATTACATTTTATTATATTTATTATATTTTATTATATTATATTTATTGTATTGCCTAGGCATTTTCTTTAAATTAAATTTTCTGAAATTCTTCTCTGACCATGGACCATGCTTCCAATTGCATTCCCTTGAATGTTATGAAAGTGTATTGTCAGCTTGAGCATCTAGGCCCTGGCCACCCATCTCACTTCTGGTCATAGTTTTCCTACCATCTCACAATAGTTGCTAAGATGACTATTTGTCTCCAAAAGACCTAATGGTCAATGAGAGTTAGCTGCCAAGTTCCCTCAACAATCCCACCCCAAAAAGTTTGATGAGCCAAGAAAAATTGTATTTACACCCACAAAAAAGACAAAGTTCAATTTAACGCGCATTTATTGAGCTTACTATGTGAAAGGTATTGTGCTAAGCATTAATGATGGAAGTATAAAATTAAATAATCCCTGCTCTCAAGATGTTTTCATATGCATATACCTCATTTATTCTAGGTAGGAGAAGTTTTTAACTTGAATAATCCAGATTATTAGTTCATTTTTAAACTTCATTTTGTATGTAGACACAACCTTATAAGGGTGTAGAATGTGTATATAGAAAGGCAGCAAGATACAATGGATTTGGGTTTGAATCTCAGCTTTGTCAATTACACCTTGGGTGATTTTAGGCAGGTGATTCCGCCTCTCCTATTCTACAGCGATGCAGGAGCTAAATGGTTTCTAAGGTCCCTTTTAGCTTTATATCTATGATCTATGATATAACCACTACCATTTCTGAACAAGGTCTTTATCTCTTACTCAGAGGATCTAGAGAAGCTAATTAGAAAAAAGTGGATCACAGGAGAATTTGTGGGTGGGCATGTGGGAGGGAGATCAAGAAAAGAAACAAGAAGAGGAACAGGCAGACAATTGCTCTGAGTCTAAAAATGTTAGCAATCACTCTAAGCATTACATAAACCAGCAACCAAGGCAAAGCAACCATGGAAGGAGATCAAGAATCTTAACCTTGATTATCTGGCCCATGCCTTAAAATTCAACAATAATAGGCTCTCAACTAAGGACAAATTGAGTCAAAAAGTCTCAAAGGGAAACTAGGAATATATTTGAAGAATCCTGGAAGGTAGCACAATGAAAGATAACCTATGATTCCTTCATATGATTCTATGATCCTATGACACAGCTCAGCTTCATATCTAGTTTAAGCTTTTAGGGTTTTTTTTTAATTTCATTGTTAAATATTAAAGAAAAATGCTAACCACTGTAAAAGTTTGTTGATGGAAGACATGCTTTTATCACCAGTAGCCTCATTTACAAGAGAAAAGCACCAAATTTTTTGCTCTACTCAGCTATTTTTGAAACATAAATGAGGGGAGAAAAGAAAAAAAATGCATATTTTTTTTTTTTTTGCTTTTTGATGAGGCAATGGGGGTTAAGTGACTTGCCCAGGGTCACACAGGTAGTTAAGTGTTAAGTGTCTGAGGACGAATTTGAACTCAGGTCCTCCTGACTCTAAGGCCAGAGCTCTAGCTACTGCGCCACCTAGCTGCCCCCAAAAATACATTTTCACAAATGTTTAGCCCAACTTCTGATACAGTAACTCAAAGGTAAGGGTCACCTATATGTGGAAATATTTGGGGCAGCAATGTTAGTGGTATCAAAGAGATGGGAGCAAAGTGGTTGTCCATTGATTAGGAAATTTTTGAAAAAATTTTGCTATATCTATGTAATGGTATACTATGGCTTTATAAGAAGTAACAGCTATGAATTATTCAGAAGGATTTAGGAAGTCTTGTATGAACTGTTTCAAAGATAAGTAAGCAGAAACAGGAGAAAAATGTGCACAATGATTAAAATAATGGAAAGGAAAACATCCCTGAAAAGTATCAGAATTCTGATCCATACAATGGCTAATTGACTTGAGAAGACTAATAGTGTGAATGAGTGAATTGGTCAATCAATAAATTAAGAAAAAACATTTGTTAATCACTTACTATGTGCAAAGCACTGAGAATATAGATAGAAAAGTAATATATTAACTGCTTTCAAGGAGCTCATATAGCAAAAGACAATGAACATAGGAGAAATCAGTTGCAGGGCAGCTGGAAAAGCCCAATGCTCCTTAGGGTACAGTTTCAAAGCTATTGGTAATACATTTTCTTTAACATCATTTCTATTGATTAAAAAAAAACAATTTTGATGCTCTGTTTTTACAGTACCAAACACTTTGGTGGCAAGACATTTCTTTTGTGAGTCTTCAATAACTGCTGCTGCTAAGCGATTAGCCACTGCAGCGTCTGCAAAAGGTTGGCAGGGTGCTCCTTCACAGATTGTTTCCCTGTGTAATGGATATTGGGGCTGAGCTGGAAACAGGGCTGTTGGTCTGGGGCAGTACGCTTTTCATAATATTCACTGGTCCAGTATCCTAGATCATTTCCAACAGGATCTGAGGGGAAAGGGCATTTGTTGTTTGATTCACCCGGCAAATGCTACCTCTTATCTTTTCCACAAGATGCCTTCTTGTTTCAGATAGGCTAGAAGAAAAGTGATAAGCTATAGGCACTGAACAGTACATACATTTTCAGTCAAGGACATTGTGGTGGTGTTGTTTTTTCCTTAAGTGCATTTCTTTGCTTTAAAAGAAAAAAGAGGGTAGATAGAAAAGAATTTGGCATTGGGAAGTGACTGTAATGCAAAAATAAAAAGAAGAATAAAAATTTAATTTAAAAAAAAAGTTTGAAGTCCCTATTTCAGTGGTTCCCCTATTTCTCCAATCTCATAGAAAAAAAAAGAGTAAAGGGGACTTGGGTTCTAGAACCCCTTAGACTCCTCATCTAACACTCATCCTTCCATGTGTTATATTTGGTACTCCACACATTTCTATTAATCATTTTCTCTGTGATGGCCTTTACCATTTAGGGAAAATAGATTTTGTGGGGTTCTGTTTTATTAAGAAAACAATGTCTAAACATATGTGAAGGTTTTCATATACAGGGTAGACATTTTAAAAAGAGAGAGATAGGGGCAGCCAGATGGCGCAGCAGATAGAGCACCGGCCCTGAAGTCAGGAGGACCTGAGTTCAAATTCGGCCTTCAGATCAAACACTTGACACTTACTAGCTGTGTGACACTGGGCAAGTCACTTAACCCCAGTAGCCAAAAAAAAAAAAGGAGAGAGAGAGAGAGATAAAGGAATTCCTAGTCAAAAAAGAATAAACCTTTATTCCCATTCTCCCACTAGTATATCACTGGATTCTTCAGATTATGACCTTGTCCCTGCAAAATACTTCTAGGAATGTTGCCTTTACATATCCTTCTCATCCTCAAGCCTACCTCCTCTTCTATCACACATAACTCACATCCTATTGTGCTCTGCCATCCAGATGAAATTTTCTGATTGTACATTGGCTGCTAACTAGATAGAAACTTCAGGTATTCCTCTTATACATCAGTTCTGTTAGCAATTCCCAGTAGTCACACTAGCCCAACCTGATACTCACCATTGCCCATTCTAGTATTGGTTCTCAGGAAAGACCAATTTTGAATTTTTACAGTTTGTATTTCAGCTACCCAGGAATGTATCTCCCATTTTATAGCATTGTTACTATGGAAATAATTGCACCCCCTGGAATGATGTTTCACCTAAGGTCCTTTTCTCATGGAACCAATTAGGTAGGGTATATTTGTACAATGCACCTTGCCCAAAATGCAGTTGTCTTTTCAAATACTATATTCTATTTCAGGATGATCTGTTTCTACTTTTTAATCCTGTGTTGCTTGTTACTTTCCAAAGTTTGTTTTCCCATTAAATGATTTTTTTCCTTTTTTAAATTTACCCCAAAAGGCATTAACTCACTTTGTCCAAGTCATACTTTTATTCTCCTTCTTTCTTTTTGCTAAGATTTTAAAATATCATTTTTTCATAATTCCCTTATGCATGTAAAATGAAGGGCCTATCTTAGTGAGGCCCAACCGTACCTAGCTTTCAAATGACTGTGACGGTAAGGCTGGTGATAATAGTGCTATCAGGTCTCTTACTGTTGACACTGGAAATAGTGGCAGTCATATTCAGAAAAAGCTTATTATTCCTTTAAATGATAAAGAAAGGAGGACTAAAATCAAATTTCAGACTGTGCTCCAATTTCAGATGGAAAGCTTAGTTAAAATATATAGTGACAAACCCAATGTGCTCAGTTGACCTTTGATAATCAACCTCAGCAATTTCAGCCTTGAGTTGTATTTGAACATGTTCGTTAGCAAGGACTGCCAATTAGGCATTTCTGACAGCAGTGGGTGTTGCAAGGATCTTTGTTGAATTTCTGTCAGGTCTTATGCTTATGAAAATAAATTTTAAACAGCAAGGAAGCAGGAGCTTGAAAAACACTCTAAAGAAATAAAAATTATTCTAGAATAATAGCAGAGTTCTTAAGGAAAAAGTACTTTTTTCTAATTAAATGAACGACTTTCTGATTGCAAATATGTCCAAAGAATAGATACTAGAACAAGAAATAAAAGGTAAACTTCAGATTTCATGCAATGCCCTCTCACCCAAGAAAAAAAAATCCTGAGGTTGGTGCTAAAAACTCATATTCAAAAGAAATATGTTTAATGATTGTGTGTGTTATAAAGCTGTTGTCATTTTTTTATATTTATAAAAATTCCATAGTTGAAGTGTCGGCATTATTCTGGCATACGCTGTTGGGTGAGTCCTCCAATACCCAACCTATGACTTTCCTAGTTCACCCATTATTTTGCCTGGGCCCATTAAATAGTGATGTTATTTTTAGCATAACTTTTCAACTATTTTGCAGATCCATGTGCATCTCAATTCCATGATTCTTTCCTAAGTTCAAGTTTAACTAAATGATACAGTGAGTGGATAGAGAGCTGAGCATGGAGTCTGGAACCCCAAAAAAAATCGACAGATTAGATCATTGTACTGAATAAAATGAGATGAAATAACATAGAAATAAGTATAAAGTCTTATACTTTAGTGGGGAAAAAATGTTGTACAAAGTATGTGATAGGGAAGTCATAGTAGTAAGAAAATTCTCTGACAAAGACCAAGGGGTTTTAGTGGGCTGAAAACTCAAAGTCAAGTGTGTATTACGGCAGGCTCAAAGACTAATGTGATTTTGTTCTTCATTAACATCTTTAGAATAATGTGATAGTTCTGCTTGCTTTCCACCAGTGAGATCACATTTGGAGTATTACGTTCAGTTCTGGATGCCACTGTTTAGAAAGGACATTGATAACCTACAGAGCATTCAGAGCATTGAGAATGGTAAAGGTCCTTGAGACTTTGACATATGAAGAAAGTCCAAAAGGGCAAAATGAGGAGAAATGGGTAGAAGTTACAAAGAGGCAATTTTTGGCTTGATGTCAGGAAATATTTCTTCCCAGTGAAAGTTTGCCCATAATGTGATGGGCTTCCCTGGGAGGTAATGGGTTTCACATAATACTCTCTGATTCTATAGATCTTTAGGATACCAGAATAGGAAATGTCAAATTTTTTCATGAAAACAGATTCTATTATTCCCCAGCTTAGGTGACTGAATCTCCTTTTTAGAAAAGGAATAGTAATGCCAAGACAAAATAAAATAAAAATAAAAACTATTTTTAATCTCAGTTTTCAAGGTTTATGAGATTCTTGCCTTAAAAGACTGTCTTCAATGAGAATTACCACTAGCTCAAAAGAAAAATATCTATTTCCTGTTCTCTACATGTTTGTGTAATATTTTTTATACCATTTGCCTTCTTTTTGGCAAGATAATTCTAATCATGTCCTGAGAGAAAAAAAACCACATGTTTTTAAATTTTCTCAATCTCTCTTTTGTTTCTTCTTGTTTCCCTCCTACTTTTCCCCTTTGCTCACACCACTATCCTGAACTTTTTTGTTTTACATCGATAAGCTTCTCCCTACAACGTTACCTCCATTTTGCTTGCTTTTTTAAAGCTTCTGATCAAAATGTATATATTTTTTTCAGCCTGGATACAAAGTAAGAAAAACACATTCCTTAATTGCCTCAAACACTTTTTTTTTTATTTTACTGCTAAATTTACTTAAACATTCATCACCACAGGGATGAAGCGTGTGGAGAAATAGAAAGAGGAAAATACTAAATGAAGGAAGCATTAAGAATAATTGATATTTTTCTTTTCCTTTTTCTTTTTTTTTTGTAATTAGTTTCTCATATACTCTAAACCATTTAAGTGACCAGAAAATTAAATAATTCAAGAAGTACTGAAATGTAAAAGCTATTTTTAAAAAATGGCAGTGCTTAAAATTCTGTGACTAATAAACACCATCTACTTCCTCCATTCCTATAAACTGATAAATGCAGCTGGAGTAAGTCAAACAATAGCAGTAATTGAGCTCATTATAAATGGATTTTATTCAATTTCAACTGAACCCTCACTGAAGCAAGGCAATCCTTTTATTCTTCTCTAATTTATTAATATAAATTGATAATATAATCAATATCACAATGCCCACAAAAGTTTTTCCAAACTATCTTCTTTTTCCTAAAATCTTCCTTGCCTCCTCCCTTTCCACCATCTCATTAGCTGAGGACTTGAACCCTTACTTCACTGCAAAACATTTTTTTTCTACCAGAGCTTACTCTTCTTCTCTTCATCTCAAAAGTTCTTGCTATATATCCCCCTCTCTTTTCATTTACCCTAGTCTCTAATAATGAGATGGTCCTTGACAAGGCCACCCGCTACCTGTGCCCTTGATTTCATCCCCTACTGTCCTCTCCATCAAATCACAACCTCGATCATCCCTTCTCCTTCCATTATCTCCCTCTCTAATGATTCCTTTCCTTCCACCTTCAAATATGACCAAATTTCTCCTATAATTAAAAAATGCTATTCATTAGATCATTCCTGAATATTCTCTCCACTCTGTGCTTTCACATTATTCCTTTCCTGGTTCTACTCCTGTCCAACTGCTCCTTCTCAGTTTGCTTTGCTCATCATTATCTGAATCACACCTTCTGTGAGTATTTCCTAGGACTCTGTTCTAGTCTACCTATTTTTTTTTTCCTCTCATTCTTTTCTTGGTGGTTTCATTGGCTTCCATTTATTTACTTATCATCTCTAAGTTGATGACTCCAAGATCTGTAGCTCCAGTCCTAGAATTTCTTTTCCCTGAGCTTCATTCCTACATCACTAATTGCACATTGGAAATTTCAAATTAGATAACCCAGATAAATTTCAAACTCAACAGGTATAAAACAAAACTCATAACTTTTCCCCAAAATCCTCATCTCTTACAAGCTTCATAATTTCTGACAAAAGGGCCACCATTATACTACTCTCCCAGGTTCATAACCTCGGCATTATCCTGGACTCAGGATACCAAAAAGTTTATTTTAAGATGAGATAGCAAAACAAACAAAAGGAGGTTAACTTAACCATACATCCTCCAATAATCCATCTAGCTCTGAATCTATGATCTTATAGCTTGTTGATATCACTGAAATGTGGTGGGATGAGATCCATGCACAGCATATGATTCTGGAAAGTAATACAAAAGGTACAGAAAAGGTTAAAAATGGAAAATCAGTATAAATTAAGAAGATATACTAAGTTAGAATGGGTACTCATCTAATAGAAACAATTTTGTCCTTATATAAAAAAAAACAAACCCTAGATTGATTGAATAGAAGAAAAATTTGGGGAAGAGAAATAACAATAGTAATGAGGGACTTTAATTATCTCATCTAAGCTCCCCTATTTCTATTAAAGGCATGCTATTCATCCATTCTTTTAGATTTGTTAACTAGACATCATTTACACTTCACTCTCCTTCACCATATGTACCCAATCAGCTGCCAAATCTTGCTGTTTCTAACTCTATATCATGTCTTCAATCTGGTCCCATTATCTACTCACCCAGCTATTACCTTATTTCAAGGCCTAAACATTTCTCACCTAGGTTATTGCAAAGGCCTAATAATCAATCTCCTTGCCTCAAAAATCTTCCTTTTCCAGGCCATCCTATATACAACTACAAAAGTGAATTTCCTGGGGCAGCTAGGTGGCACAGTGGAGAGAGTACCGGTCCTGGATTCAGAAGTACCTGAGTTCAAATCCAGCCTCAGACACATAACACTTACTAGCTGTGTAACTCTGGGCAAGTCACTTAACCCCAAATGCCTCACAAAAAAAAAGTGAATTTCCTTAAGCACATATTTTCTTAAGCACTATGCTACTCTCTAACTCAATTACTAGCTGAATGTGCTCATCCACCTTTGGTGTCTACCTGGCACTCAATTCCCATCAGTGGCTCAAAGAAGTTAAAACATGTGTAGCAGTGACATCCCAGTAACCTATCAATGAGTTAGGGAGGTTTCTACCCCAAACATGTGAAGACTTCCCCTAGCAGAATGGGCAGATGAGAATAATTTTTTCCACCTGCCATGAAGTCAGCTGAAGCAGGCACTGTGGAGTACTTAAATCTTGGTCAGGCATTGAAGAAGCCAAAGTCATCTACTGCATCCCAGGCCATCACCAGTCATCTTGACTTTCGTTTTGCCACTGAACTTTGGTGACTGGAAGAGAGAGTGAGGCTGGTGACTTGTGCAACTCTGCCTCATTTAAATCCAATTCACAAACAAGTCATTACCCTATGATATCATTAGTCCTTTTCAAAAACGAAGGACATATAACATTTATTATAAATATATTTATCCATCATATATTTATATATTATCTTTTGTCTCCTCACTTACAATATAAATCATTTTGGGTACAAATTTTATTGGTTGCATTTATATCCTCAATAGCAAGCACAGTGCCTGGCACATAATTAGTGCTTAATGAATTTTTGTTGTTTGACTTTTTCCCGAAAGGCCAAAAGGACTTTAAACCCTTTTCTATTTAGTGCAATTTCTTGTGACTAGTGATCTCATAAGTTTTTGTTTAAGTGAGAAGTTTAGAGTCCTTTACAGAATTGCATAATTTCCTAAAGGCAATCCTCTTCTAGTTCTATTCAAGGCCTAACTCACTGTCTAATTCAGTTTCTATCCAAGACTATCCATCCGACTTTATATCAGGACCTGGGCAGCAAAGATTCTTTATCTACTTGTTTTCCTTATAGAAATATAGAAACATATGGATACATATATATGCATATATATGTGTGTATTTACATATGCATACATGTGTACATAAGTATTATTTATAACGTAATTCAGTAGCCTCTGAAGAACTGAAATTAGGGATAATTCAAAAGGCAATGGAGAGGAACATGACAGGCATGAGTAGACTATAACACCTTAAAATGCAAAAGAGATGTCAGAGAAAAGTCTAACTAGAAAAAAAGATCCATCATTTATGCAGAAAGAGTGATTGTCAGACTGCATGCTCCATTAGTATATTTCTAATGTCAGGAAAGAATGAGAAAGTCCCCTGAAGAATTGGGTGGATTCCAGGTGATGGAATCATGGAAAGACATGAATAAGGATTGCATGGGATAGGCAATCATGGGAACGTTATATTCCAAATTATTGGAGGAAATATACATATTGACAAGACAATGTACTTAATGGCTTACTGAGCTATTAGAATATTGGAAGGATCAAAAAATTCTAGAAATTTTCAAACCATAGTGACTGTAATCCTTCCTATTCTCTTCCCCGTCCCAACCTGATATGTGTGAGTGCAGAGGGAAATCTAAAGTCATGTTGTTAATTTATAGATGAAAATATATATTAAATATGACTTGGTTTGAATGAAAAAATGATAATTTCTTTGGTATATTTCAAGGGTTCATGATTTAGTCAATTTATTGCAATTACCCATAGCTCAGTCCCTCTATAGCTCAGTTGTCAGTCTTGGTGAAGTATTCTAGCCAAAACAACTAATGATCTTATGACCATCATTCAGGTAATGATCCTCTCTAAACATAGCTCTTCTGGTTCTCATATAACAAATATCTTTACATCATTGAACCCCTACCTAACTAGAGCCTTTCCAGCTTGTCAAAGCCTCACAGACCATTTGTATACCCTCATACCAAGATGAGGCATCAGGGTAAGGATATAGTGGAAGATAAATTAAATGAGAATTAAAAATTTGATTCATTCAGACAATTATTACACATAAACTAACTGAATTTACTTGTTTTTAAGCTCACTGCAAATGGAATGAGTTGTTACTGATTTTTTGGTTTTCTAATATCTTTTTAGCCTTACAAGTTTATAAGAAGCAGACAAAATCTTAAAAACAGAAGTAAGAGGCAACTAGGTGGCACAGGGGATAGAGCACCAGCCCTGGATTCAGGAGCATCTGAGTTCAAATCCAGCCTCAGACACATAACACTTAAGCACATAATAGCTGTGTGACCCTGGGCAAGTCACTTAACCCCATTGCCTAGCCAAAAAAAAAAAAAAAAACAACAACAGAAGTAAGCCTCAATATCGTGATCAAGCAGATACAAAATCATTCATTTTTTAGATAAATAACTGAAAAGAATAAACAAAGGTGATAAGTAATCTCAAGTCATTTTATTATACCTTTTGCCACATGAAATTGATCCTTCTCCTTTCTCTACTGTCACCATTAGCAATTTCTGTTTCTTTTGATTCCCCATTTCCATCATCTTAATGGACTCCTGAAAAGTTAAGATTGTTCTGATTCAAGCTTGTCTTTCCTTCCACATTCTAAATTATTTTCTAATTGTGTGCTTCCTATCAAATATCAAGTTATTTCCCAAGCTGTAGATAACAGAGGAGGCTTACTACCATGTTGCAGGAAGAGCATTTATTACCTTTTCTTCAGTTAACAGTTTGTTTAGAGAGGAGCTGATTACAACCTAAGACATATGATCAATTCTTCAGTATTTGGGCTTCAATATTGTTTGGTGACAGTCTGTTAAGAACACTATGGAAGTGTTCAACCCATCTCTCCTGGATCATGTCTTTGTCACTCATCAGTGTGGCTCCATCAGGACTAAGTAGTTGAAATGCAGCAGAGGTCTTTGGCCCATAAATTGTCTTCAGGACATCAAAGAAGCACTTGGGATTATTGCCATTAGTGCAGAATTGAATCTCATTTGTCTTCTTGCTGAAGCAAGATTCTTGCACCTCTCTAAGCTTCACTTGCACTTTGCTTTTGATAGAGTTGGATTCTGCCTTCTTGGACATGCATAAGCTATCCTGTTAATAAACCCGTGGAGGTCTCATTTCTAATTTAGCAGCTTTGGAATTTACCTGTCATTTTTGTCAAACCAATCCTGATGTTTACTGGTGTTTTAGCCTAGATAAGCAAATGAGATGCTGCACATCACATTTCTGAAAGCTGCCCACTCCTCTTCTGCTCCATTGTTGCTAATCGTATGCTCACTCAATTTTTCTTCTAGGTCAGCAATAAACTGTTTATGCATGGAGAAACACTCTAGAACAGGGATGAGGAACCTGTGCCCTCAAGGCCACATGTAGCCTTCTAAGTCCTTGGGTGCGGACGTTTAACAGAGTCCAAGTTTTATAGAATAAATTCTCTCATTTAGGGGATTTGTTTTGTGAAATTTGGATTCAGTCAAAGGGTTGCACTTGAGGACAAAGAGGGCCACAAGTGGTCTTGAGGATGTCATTTCCCCATCCCTGCTAGACTCTTAAACTTGAGTCTCCTAAGAGTCATCTTGCCTTAGGGCCACCACTTTTGCTGAATGTGAATGTTTAGCTTGGAGAGGATGAGTCTGTGATTGGTCCAGCACTCTGCACCACACTGTGTTCATCACTCTCACATCCTGCTTGTCTCTTGTCCTAACAATGATATAGTCTATTAAATACCAGTGCTTGTTATGAGGGTGTATTCATGTTTTATTGTGGTTATGTGGGCAGAAGATAGTTTTGGTGATGACAAGGTTATGAGATGCACAAGTCTTCAGTAGGAAGCAATCATCGCTATTGCTATTTCCCTCCCTCAAGAACTCCCTGCCATGTCTAATAATCTATGCCTACTCTGGCATTAATGTCACCCAGAATTATAAGCTTCCTCTCTTTTCAGCATATTGATTATGAGAGTTTCCAAGTCTTCATAGAATTTTTCTTTGCCTTCAGCAGGCTTCATCATGGTTGGGGCATACAAACTAATGATAGTAGTGTGGAGCTTTCCTATAAGTGGCAATCACATTGTCATGAGTCTATCCTTTACTCCTTTTAAGAAGCTTGCAATCTTGCTGACTAGATTGGATTTGATTGCAAAACCTACGCCTGTTTCACAGAGCTCTTCATCATGATGGCCACTTCAGAATAATGTGTATCAGCTCCAACTTCAATAAGATGACCTTCATTTACCATTGCTGTTTCACTCAGGGTTGCTAATTGAATGTAGCACCTGCTGAATACTCTCATAACAAGAGCTGTTCATTTCTCAGGTCTACTGGATTTCATGATGTCCATAAGTGTGCACACATTCCTTGTACTGATGGTGAATGGAATCACTTCAGTATTTTTTTTGTGTGTTTCAACTACAGGGTAGGATTCCCACCTGCTGCCATAAATAGGCCAGATTTGGATGAAACAGACAATTTTAGGGCACCTTTTCTAGCCCCTTCCTCTCCAGGGAGGTAAGCAGTGTGGTCCTTTCAAGGGCTGTTCAGACATCCAGGGGGCTGTCAAATCCCACTGCTACTTCAGTCCAGTGAAGAAACAACCCAGTGCCCTGGGCTGCCTGTGTGCAGGGTTGTGGCTACAGAAACCATTGTGTCCACACCTGCTCTTTCATCACAACCCCATCACCACATGACTTCAAGGTGAATAAAGTAATGAATGATAAGTGATGTCTTGACTTTCACATTAATTTGACTTAAGTAAGGCAGAGTTGCACAGAGTCGTCAGCCTCACTCTCTCTTCTAAAGTTATTTTTTTTTCCAGTAGCAAAACAGAAATCAAAACAACTGGCAATAGAATAGTATTCAGTGGATAACCTTGATGTCTTCTATGTTTGACCAAAATCTAAGCACTCCACAGCACCTGTTTCAGCTGCCTTCATGGCCATTAGGATAAAACTGTTCTTGTCTACCAATTCCTCCAGGAGAAGTCTTCACATGCTTGGGTAGACATCTCCTGACTGACCTACTGGCTACTCTCAACATGGTTTTCCCTATCTGCCAAGACAGTTTTGCTGGAGTATAGCCATGGTGTATGTCATAGCTTCTCACAGGTGAGAGTTGAGTAACAGGTAGACACCAAAGGTGAGTGATCAGTCTTGAAAGGGCCTGGCAAGCCCTAACACCAAAGGTACTAGTCTTCACCGAATACCCATACACCCCATTAATAAGATCAAGAAAGGCTTCTCATAGAAGATGTGATTTTAACTGGGACTTCAAGGAATCCAGGTAAGCCAGGAGGTAAAAAGGAGGAGAGAACATTCTAGGCATGGAGGACAGAATGAAAATGTCAAAAGTGGGGAAATGAATTATGTGTTTTGCAACAAACAGGAAAAAAGTCAGTGTTACTGTATCATAAAATATGTGAAGGGGAATAAGATGTAAAAATACTTAAAAGGTAGGAAAGGCAATGAAGGGTTTTAATAGACAATCAAAGGATTTTTTTTAATTTGATCCAAGAGGTGACAGGGAGTCACTGTTGTTTATTGAATTATATGGCCAGACCTTCACTTTAGCAAAATCAGTTTGATAGTTAAGTAGAAAATGGAATGGAGTGTGGAAAGATGAAGTAGAGAGACTTACCAAAAGACATAAGAGTCAAGGCATGAGGTGATGAGAGTCTGAAGCAGAGTGGTGACAGCATTAAAGGAGAGGTGGGAGTTGTGAATGTAGAACTGATGGGAGTTGGAAACAGATCAGATATAGGAAAATGAGAGAGAGAAAATGAGGAGATAAGGATGAAACTTAGGTTATGAGCCTCAGGGACTGGTAGGATGATAGAATCCTCAGCATTAATAGAAAAATTAGAATGAGGAAAGGGCTCCTGGTGATAGGAAGGAAGTAGATAACGATTTCAGTATTGTGAACTATGGGACATAGGGTTTGAAATGTCCAATAGTCAGTTGGAGATGTGAGAATGGAGGTTAAGACGGAGGTTAAAGCTAGATACATAGAGATAATAATTGTTGCCTTGGGAGTTGATGAGATCACCTTTCTTATTGTAGATAATAATCCCCTATATATTCATCCTGCAATTGCATTGCATATTTTGTCAGTAGTATCAATACTATTGACTCATATTGAGCTTGGAGCACACAAAAACCTTTATATATTTTTCACATGAACTTCTGTGCAGCCACATCTCTCCTATTTTGTTTTCATGAACTTAATTTTTGAACTCCCTAATATTCTGTGTATTTACCTTTATTAAATTTCATCTTGCTTTATTCAGCCCACTGCTCTAAATTACTCAGAACTTTTTTGGATCGTGACTTTATCATGTAGTTTCTTAGCTATCTCCCTTAGGTTTTCCCTTAGTTAGAGAGTCAGCTGGAGGTGCAGTGGATAGACCACTGAGCCTGGAATCAGGAAGATGACCTCAAATCTGGCCTCAGACAATTTCCAGCCATGTGACCCTAGATAAGGTACTTAATTTTTTCTCATTGCCTCAGTTTCCTCAAAGTAAAATGGAGATGATAATAGCCTCCTAATAGCCTAAAAGCCTCCTAGGATTGTGAAAATCAAACAAAATAAATATTTTGGTTTTGTTTTTTAAGTGCTTAGTACAATGTCTAACACCATATTGTAGGTATTATATAAATATTCATTCTCTCCCCTTTAGTTTTTTTTAATCATTTGCAATTTGTAAAATACACACAAACACACACACACAAACACACACACACACACACACACACGTTGAATCCAAGTTGATTATCAACACATCCAATAGTACAGGACCAAGTAAAGGTCCTGGGGCACTCCATGGGAGATATCTTCTTCATTTCACATTGATTCATTAATGATTTCTGGTTCAGCCATTCAATCATCTATGAATTCACCTAAATGTAACATGTTTAAAAATCTAAGATGTTTGATAAGTTCCACATGTGTTCACATACATCTCTTCAAACAATTTACCATTTTCTTTCTATGAAAATTGTTCATAACATTGAACTGAATGTGGCAAGATGAAATGTAATAGATGTAAATGTAAAGTTGTACATTGGATTCAAAAATCAAATTTACTCACCAAAAATAGGAGAGATATGGCTAGATTGAGATTGTTTTTAGAATTTCATTTCTGAGGGCTCTCTATTCTTTTGGTGCTGATTTGCCCTATAAAATTTTGAGTCTAGAGGATCTTATCTACCCTTTATCGGAACATTTTAAAATATTTCACTTCTCCCCAAATCTATTCAGCAAGTCAAACTAAGTCCTGTTTTTCTCTCCTTCTGTATCAAAAATTATAGCACTGAGTGTTCGCTTACCCCCAAAGTTTTGATTATTTCCACCCTAGTAGCCAGTTCTTCCTTGTCAGTGACAATCAGATCCAGAATAAAACTCCCTGTTAATGATCCCTCCATCTTCTAAAGGATGAAACTGATGTCTAGACATTGTAACCTGCTCTCCTTTAGGCAGAGAGACAACATATCCAGTTAAGTGAAATGCCCTATCCCTACTACTTCATACATCTGTCTTAGCATAGTGTTCCCATTCTGAACTCCTCACCTACTTCTTCTTTTTGCCAACATGACCTACAAGCATCATACATCATCGTTCTTCTATGAAACGACTTATTTTGTTTATGCCTTCTTTGATTTTCACCACGTGCTTTCCACAAGGGTCCCTTGACTCCAGTCCTTGATTTTGCTTGCATGGATATTTATCTTATTATAAAATTTTACTTCAATTCCCTCCCACTTTCAATTTAATCCAAACCAACAGGCATTTATCAATCACCTGCTGTGTGCTAGACAGTGAGGGGGATACAAAAACAAAAACAAAATAGCCCCTGCCTTCTAGGAGATTACATTCTACTAGAAAGGACACAACATATACGCATGATAAATACATGAACATATACAGAAATACAAAGCATTTTTAGGGAGAGAAGAATAATAATAATTGGGTAATCAAGAATCATCTTAGAGATAGCATCTGAGTAGCTTTTATATGATTCTTTTTGAAAAAAAGGTGTAATTTTTGCAACCCCGGTTCTCAGTTTTTATCCCGTCAGGTCTCTGTGATAGCTATGAAGTCAAATTTGCTTCCTTGCATTAATATCTCTAGATCTACTGTTTAGTTTCCTATACTTTGTTTATTTATGGATAGAAACCTGAGGCCATGAGTTTGTTTTTGTTTCTTTGTTTGCTGAGTCCTTGCTTTGATTTTATCTTTTGTGAATTTCTGGACTTCATAACGCTATTCTCTTTATGCATTGTAGTTACTCTCAATAGTACCTAACATGTTGATAAACATAGGTAATTTCATCTTTTCCTCCTCCTTTCCAATTTAAAGTCATTTTTATTAGATTTGTAAGACTCTAGGCATTCTTAGTAATCTTTGCTCTCCTAAATCATTGGCCAGGAGCCCATTATTCTATGTATTTTAAGCTATGCTCTAGAAATTCACATCACTTTCTCTTTCTTCCTTTTTTTTTTCTTTTTTTTTTTTTTTTTTTGGTTAGGCAATGGGGTTAAGTGACTTGCCCAGGGTCACACAGCTAGTAAGTTTTATGTGTCTGAGGCAGGATTTGAACTCAGGTCCTCCTGAATCCAGGGCCGGTGCTCTGTGCACTGTGCCACATCACTTTCTGAAACACTATCTTCTAAACCAACTATTTCTTTCTCAAATCTGTCATTCATTTTAACTTTTTTATTATATTATGGGAAATTAAGTGGTGCTGTGGATAGAGGTACCAGGCCTGGAGTCAGGAAGACTCATCTCCCTGAGTTCAAATCTGGCCTCAGGCACATACTAGCTGTTTGACCCTGGCTAAGTCACTTAACCCTGGTTGTTTCAATTTCCTCATATGCAAAATGAGCAAGAGAAGGAAATGGCAAACCACTCCAGTATCTTTGTCAAGAAAACCTCAAATGGGGTCACAAAGAGTTGGATATGACTGAAAACAACTGAACAAAAACAACTGTGCCCCTAAGGTCTTAACTTTCTTGGCCAAGACCTTAACATACTTAGCAATTATTTCTAGATTCTTTTGGGCAGCCTTAACTATGCTCACATGAACCATTAGAAATGGGTTATTTTTTTTTCAATTTGATGAGTTTTAGGAAATTCTCTATTATGTTATAGCCATAGTTTAATCTGGTAAGATAGAAGAGCTCTCTATTACTATCAGGTCAACAGATAGCTATCTAATTACTCTCCTCACTCCCAATCAAGGAGTCAAGGAATAGATGCAATTGCTTATCTCCTCCTCCCAGGACTTACTGACAGTACATATGTATCCATACCATCATTCTTCAGGACAAATGGTACATTTTCATTATGGAATAAATCAAGCTGCCTTGCCTTTGGGAAGAACCCCATATGTGTAAAATTCCCTAAGTGGCCATGGTATTTTTTTTTCCTTTCTCTACTGTGTGACACCATTGTACGATGCTATCTCCTGACACAGGTCAGAATTTCCCTTTACCTTGTCACATATGTTTTTCTTCTTTTCATTTTTATATTGAAACTCTTTGAAAAATTAATAAATGCTCCACTCTTTTTAATAACATAAAAATGGAAAAATATCATACCTGAAGAATTGTCATTCCCCATTGCTTAAACAACTTAAATCAAGCATCAGATAGCTTTGATGGGGTGGCAGAGTGGATAGAGCATTGGCTCTGGAGTCAGGAGGATCTGAGTTAAAATCTGGCCTCAGACACTTGACCCTTACTATCTGTGTGACCCTAGGTAAGTCACTTAACCCCAGTTGTCTCACAAAAACAAAAAAAAAAGAATAAAGAAAAAAATCTACACAAGAAGGCTTTTACTCAGGTGGAGAGGAAGGAAATTATGTAGAGGCTAAATTGGTAATGATAGGGATGGGAATAGAGCCTAGACCTGTGATGTTAGGGAGCTTCTAAGTAAAGAAATTCCCTCTACCCATGTGGGATGGCAGTTTCTCAGAAACTTTTAGTATTAAGAAGCTGCCTAGAGCCCTAAAACTAAATGAAATATACGGGTTCACAAAGCCAGTATATGTCAGAAATCAGACTTGAACCCAGTTTTTCAGAGTAGGAGATAAATGATCTGTCCATTATACCACTCTGTTTTCCACAGCAAGTATGAATAGATATAAACAAAGAAATCAATAAAACTATTTTTAATAACCAGAAGGGAAAAAAGTGCAAGAGACACAAATACAAGCTTTGTTACCAGCTTAAGTTTAACATGTATTTCTTTAATATAATTTTTTTTAAAAAAAACTATATAGGACAGTCCATAGTGTGAGTTAACTAACTTCTCTACTCTTGTCTCTTTGGGGCAGCTTGGTGGAACAGTAGATAGGGAACTAGGCCTTGAGTCAGGAAGGCAGGCTGGAGTTCAAATCTAGGCTGAGATACTTACTTGTACTGTGTCTTTGACCTCTACTTACCCTCGTTTACTCAAATATAAAAAGAGTGGTTAACAATAGCACTCACCTTACAGGGTTGTGACAATCAAATGAGATAACATTTGTAAAGCACTTAGTACAGTGACTGGCACAAAGTAGGTTCTTAATAAATATTAATTCCCTTCCCCTATCTTGAAATATTTATGTTTGTTGAAGATTTTAAAGTTCACACTTTAAAAGAAAAAAAGTGAACAAAAGCATTTAGAAATGCACATTACATTTCCTCTTCAGAATAATTTGCAGTATAGAAATGTTTCCATATGCTATAAATTGGTCTCACCATTTTGCTGAGGGGAAAAAGAGGAAAAAAATGTTTTGTGGTTAGTGTGCATATAAACATTAAGTTACAATATGTGATCGCTTAGTGATGTTATCCCTCACAGTAAACAACTTTTAAGCCCTGCAGACCGCCTTGATCAATGAGGAAGAGATTCTGTCACAGAACATGAGTTTAATAGTATTCTATCGTGATTTGTGTAATTTATAAAATACGTTAATTCACTAAATCCTAAATCAGATAAATTTTGGTGCCTAACTTTCACGAATGATGTTTATTTAGCTCTTTTGTATCTGGGTAAGAAACATCAAGGTCACAAGTCTAGGAGACTTTTGCCCCCAACTTTTAATCTCACTGGCATAATAGATAATCCAGGTAATGTCTATTGTAAGTTACTTTTTTCAAGTATAAGAAGAAGAAGAATTTATAGGTTCATTGATAGAGTTAAAAGGAACCTTAAAGCTTATTTATTTTACAGATGAGAAAACTGAGGAACAAAAGTTAACTGACTTCCCCATAGTCACATAGGCATTAAATATCAAAGGCAAGATTTGAACCCAGATCTTCTGAGGCACTGTTCATTCCCCTGTACCATGCTGATTTGAGCTGATACATCAAATTCAACAAAAGGAGACCTATGAGCACAGAAGGCACTTCCTTGGCCTATAAAAATGTCAGTGACCCTGAAAGTCTAAATGCACCTGGTTCTTGCAATTAACAACCTGTGATAGGGAAGAATTGGTCGTGACTCGGAATTACAGATACACAAAAATCTGCCCCTCTTGAAAAAGTTTTAGAAATCATCTTAGAAAAGCCAAGAAAAGCCCAATAGCACTATAGGGACAAGCTATTTTAAACACACTCATTCATCATGAAAAGAAGTCAACCCCAGAAAGTGCCTAGTTTTTCTAGGAAACATACACACACACACACACACACACACACACACATACACACACACTCTTGCCAGAGGAAGAGAATAGAGTAGAAACAGGGAAAACACATTTTGCCTCTGTTTTCAATTTCTTGCCCCCCCACCCTCAAGCTTTCCTCTCCTCCCTCAAATTCTTTGCATATATCCATCCCCTGGAACAACCCTTGGTAAAATGGCCTGGGAAGTGGTGATGATGAAACACACACAAATCATTCCTGTCTGACATAATCACACTAGAATACTAGATCATAAACCCTTAACAAGTATAGCTTATATTATTTTTCATTGTATCCTCCACCCTTTTCCTCCAGTATTTAACATACTGCATCACATATAGCAGGTGCTAGAGAAATGTTTTTTTTTAATTATTTTTATTATTGACCAAATGCTTGTATTATTGATCAGTCAATAAAATTTGATTGTATATATTTGATGCATTTTAAGGGTTCTGGGGTGCTGGGACCCCAAATCACAACACACGGGTTCTGCACAAAAGAATTCAACCCAAGCCTTCTTCCAGCCAAAGACAAGGTTTGTTAGAACATCCGTCATATTGGGCAGATTCTTAAGGAGTCTGAACATGGGTAAGCAGTGGCTAGATTATAGGAATCTAATCAGTGGATAGATTATAAGAATCTGAACAGTGGCTAGATTTTAGGAATCTGAGCAGTGACTAGATTATAAGAATCTGAGCAGTGGCTAGATTATAAGAATCTGAGCAGTGGCTAGATTACAAGAATCTGAGCAGTGGCTAGATAATAAGAATCTAGAAGAAAATTGCTTAAATTCAAGAAAGCAATGCCAGTATCTTGAGAAATGCTGGTGATCAGGGAAATGTAGAAATTCAGTGTAACCCAGTATGAAGCCAGCAATAGTGGCAGACATCTGTAGTCTCCCCTAACTGGAAAGTCTGGGGCTGATGGATTTTTTGACCTCTAGAGTTCAGAGCTGCTATAGAAGCTAAAAGCATTCAGTTTCCAAATCTAATGGTATTTTCTCAAACTTCATCCTTCTTGACTTTTCTGCGTCCTTTACACTATCATTCATCCTATTCTCCTGGATATTCTCTTATATCTAGATTTTCATGACACTACTCTCTTCTGTTCTCCTTACTTGTCTAACAACTCATCCTCATTCTACCTTGCTGGGTCTTTATCTAAGTCATCTCTGTTAAACATGATTATCCCCCAAGATTCTGTCCTATTCTCTATATATACTATTTAACTTGTTAATCTCATCTTGCATAAATTCAATTATCATCTCTAGACAAATGATTCTCAGAGCTATTTGTCCAGCTCTTTCTTTTGACATCCAGTCTTTAATCTCTTAATTACCTATTTGACATTGTTAACTGGGTGCCTCATGGGCATCTTAAATTCAACACATACAAAACTGAACTCTATCTTGCTCCCAAAACCCTCCTCTCACTCTAACTTCCTTATTACTGTTAAGAGCACCACCACCGCTACCGTCAGTCTGGCTCACAACCTGGGTGAAATCTTGGACTCCTCACTCTTTCACTCCTCAGCCACTCCCACATCCAATTGGTTGCCAAGTCCTTTTGTTTCCACTTTGGTAACAACTCTCATAAACAACTGTTTCTCTCCTTTGACATG
This sequence comes from Vombatus ursinus, assembly GCF_900497805.2. Classification (NCBI taxonomy): domain Eukaryota; kingdom Metazoa; phylum Chordata; class Mammalia; order Diprotodontia; family Vombatidae; genus Vombatus; species Vombatus ursinus. Next base: position 8,641,038 of record NW_020948840.1, on the reverse strand, counting down.
GGCACCAGTCTGGCCCAGGCCTGTTATCGCTTCATGCCTGAACTATTACAATAGCTTTTTATTTAGTCTTCTACCTCAAGTCTCTCCCTACTTCAGTCCCTTCTCTACTCAGATGTCAAACTGATTTTCCTAAAACACAATTCAGACTAGGTCACCCCTCTAGTTCATAAATTCCAGTGGTTCCATATAACATCTAGGATCAAATATAAAATCCTCTGTTTAGTTTTTAAAGTTGTTCATATTCTAGCCTCTCCTATTTTTCCAGTATTCTTACACCTTTTGCTTTACATCTCCACATACTTAATGATCTGGTGATACTCTCTTGCTGTTACTCACACAAAACACTCTGTCTCCCTGCTCCAGGCATTTTCACTGTCTGTTTCCCCATGACTGAAACGTGCTCTCTCTCTCTCTCTCTCTCTCTCTCTCAACTATTTCCTAAAATCCCTGGCTTCCTTAAAGTCTCAGTCAATCTTTTACACAAGTCTTTTCCCAGTCCTCCTTAATTTTAGTACTTTAGCTCTAAGATTATCTCTGATAATCATATATATAATATGTATATTTTTTACTTGGAAATAATATGGTGAGCACCCAGAGTGGACAGCACCAAGTTCCCTAATGAGAAGTAAATTGGCAGAAAGCAAATTAACCTTCCCTAATGATCATTATTGGAATTAGGCACCGTAAATGGCAGCTGCACATCCAGCCTAGATGAGATAGGGAGACGCGGTCTCAAAAAATATAAATATAAAACTAAAATCCAGTATGAAAAGCAAGAACAAATGTCTGTCAATATCAGCAAATCATGTTGCTTTTCATGAATGTGGTTCAATGGAAAGCACAGTAAAATCAGAAGTCCTATATTATAGTCCTAGATCTATTAGCTATGTGACCCTGGACAAATTACTTGACTTTTCTGACTTCATTTATCTGCACTGTAAAATGGGGATAATAATAATATGCTCTCTACCTTCCCTCAAAGACTGTGATCAGATAAGGTAATGTATGTGAACATTTTGTAGTTGTGAGTGATGCATAGATATAAGCTATTACATTATACAGAAATTCTGTAGCTTCGGTGATACATCTACATTTTGCTTACTGGCACAGGTGAAAATGACCCAAGATATTGTTCACATTCATAATGATTCTACCAAAAAAATTAAGTAACATTTAGCAGAGTCCATAATATCATGTTCTATATGATTCAAGCAAAAAAAAAAAAGCACTCTAAGCAAGTCAACTTCTTCCTCACAATGAGAAGTCTGAACAGAGTCCTTCTTTTGATGGAGAAGATGTCATCAAGCTACCATTTTCACCCTGGATACAAGGAATGGAGCTGAATCTGTTGGGAGGTGGCCTGAGGATTACAACTGATCTCAAGAGACAATGTTTCCAACTACATCCTCAATAGATAGTGCTAAACTAAGAAAAAAGTTGTTGGAGGAAGTACCATGCAGGGGGAAAACATATTGGATTTGAAATAAGAGAACCTGGATTCTAGTCCTGACTCAGTTATTGTTAGTGTGAAGCTGGGTGATTAACTTATCTCTATGGGTTGGTTGGCTACTAAGGTACTTTTAAACACTAAAAATATGATCTGATATAAGAAGAAGCCATGAAAATTTCAATTCAATTCAGTAGCATTTAATTTATATAAGGAGCTGTGTTAGTTTCTCAGTATAAAAAGAAAAAAAGACTCAGTTCTTTCTGCACAGAAGCTTATGATTTGGGGGGGGGAAGTGAGATATATTCTCCAATAACCTTGCTACAAATTAGGAATTGATCAGCATATAAAAGTCTAATCAAGCAATCATTCAACAAGCATTTATTAAGTAATAGCTATATGCCAAGTATTTTTCTAGGCACTGGAGATATAAAGACTTAAGTGAAGCAGAACCTCACATAGATTATAGTTTATCAGGGTAGACAACAAATATACATATACCTATATACAAACCTTCTCCCAAATTACCTTCTTTTCATCTTGTATATAGGTATGTGGAAGTATATGTAGAATGGCTTACAATATAAAGAAAAACCTCATGTAGGAGGTAGTATCTGAGCTGAACTCTTAAAGATATGAAGGATTCTTAGAGAATGGGATAAAAAAGGAATGAAGTCCAGACATAGGAGTGTGTCAATGTAAATACATGGAGATCAAAGAAGTAGTCTCATATGTGAAAAGCATCAAAATAGGGTGGCATTCAGGGATCAAGTGAAGATTTCCAGCTAATAGACAGAAATATTCTGGAAGAAATGACTCCTAAGTCGAGCCAGGGAGAAGGATTTCAAACCTACTGCTTTGTTGGAATGTATGTGTGTGTGTATATATGCATATGTGTGTATGTATGTATGTATGTATTGAGTATCCACTGTGTACTGAGCACTGTGTTTACAAATACTAAAATCTAAGTAACATTAACAATTACCACCTTGGACAGATAATATGGAAAATTGTGGTGGTTACCATGTGGAATGTTTAACAATTCAAAGAAAGTTTTTGGAAATATCATTATAGATGCATTCAAGCTCCTGAAATCATCCAGCTAAGCACATTATAGGGGTACTTCAATTTATGCAATCAATACGTTCTTGAAAAAAATTGTATGAAGATCAATTTATATAAACTGAGCTGGACTTTAAATGCATAAAGAAGCTCACTATTGAATGGAACCCTGGAGTGATCTTGGCATAATGTAGAATCTAGTACACTGCAGGACATACAGTAGGTATTTAATTAATACTTGTTGATTGATAAGGCAAATGATCATGCCCCTCATTTGTCTATTTTGTAAGCTTAAATTTCCTTAAAATAAGGCATGTCAGTGCATCTTTCATCAGCAATATTCCCATTCCTATTTTCATCAACATCACATCAATTATTTCCCCAATATAGTTCATAGGTATTTTCTGTTTCAATCATAACCATCACTTTTCTTCCTGGGAACACACATTTCTCAGATATTCTCTTTTCAATTTATTTTAAGCCTCTCTGTCTCTACTGTCTGTTTCTCCTCAAACAAGAGTCAGTCAATCAACATCACTTATTAGACTCCCACTGTGGAGAGATACAAAGGAAAGAGAAACTCCATTTTCTTTCTCTGAAGAATTTACAATTCAGCTGGAAAGTGAAATACACACATGAAGTTGGTTTAGAACACCTATCAAGAAATGTTTAAGCAAACACTAATGGACTTGCTGTTAACTATGCACATGAGTCTCGTGAAAGTATAGGACAAGATGATGCTTGGTTAATCAGAAGAAAGCTTGCTAAAGTAAGTGAGTTTGGAATAGAATCTAGAAGGAAGGAAAGGCCATGTATTGATTAATGGAGAATATTGGGGAGGCATTCCAAGTAGGGGGGATAATTTTGTGCCAAATTACTAAGAGACAAGAACAAGCAAATAATGAACAGAACATGGGAAGGAATTTGCTTGGAAGGAGCAGAAATCTAGGCTAGGGCTGAGGCAAAATTAAAAATAAGGTTTAAAAGACTTGGACAAAGACAAACAAAACAGGGTATTTGAATTTCACAAGAAAAAATGGGGAGTCAATATAGGCTCCTGACCATGTACATTTATGAATACATATAACAGGAATTGGAATATGTCCCAATTACCTGGTAGGCACCCTGAGGAGCTTGGTGTGGGCATGCCTAACATGGAGGCACTGAGTCCCCTACCATGTGGGTGAGGCTAGGCTCCTTTAATTGGCTGAAGAACCAGAAAGACTTCATCTTTAAAACTGGCCAGACTGAGACAGTCTCCCCTTTTTCTTGAATATTCTTTTCTTTCATTTAGTTTTTTTTAATTCTGAACTTAAGAAATAAAACAAGCATTTCCGTAAGATAGTAGAATAAAAAAAAAAAGATGATTGCGCATGAAACTGCAAATCCATTATGTATAATTTGCTTTTCCTTTTAAATATATAATAAAGTTATCATGTAACTTTCTTTTTTCTCCCCTCCCCCACAACATGCTCTTACCTGCTGTATCCAGAGAGTGAGGCTCATAATCACCCACAGTCCTGTCTCTGTGAACTGAACCTGTAAGAGAGAGAATATTTACTTCCCCTGTTCTTCCTCTCATTTACCTTCTTCTGAGAAATAGGCCTGGGGATGGGGGAGGGAGCTCCTGTTCTGCTTTATTTGTCCTCAATTTTAGGTGCCAGTGGTGATCTCCACAAGACCTAAGAGTTTGTGCCATGACAATCTTGGAACCAAAATTTCAGCTATAACAGTGCAGCCAGTTAGCCCAGCAATGAAACTCTGAGAACCCAGGCTATCTGGGATTCAGAACTTGGACTGTATAGGAATAGAGTTCAAAAGTAAATGAAAACCCCTGGGAAGGAATGAAATGGAATATAACTGCCCTTTAGGCATTGGGGGCCATACTAGTCATTGTTACATATATACATAATACATACAAAATAAATACAAGACAATTATTAGAAATGGAGGGAGAGAAGCAGCCAATAGAGAAACTAGGAAAGGTTTCCTGTAGAAGCTGGTGTTTGAGATGAAGGAAATAAGTAAATGTAAGATTTTAATACTAAAATATCCATAGGTTTTAAAATATAAATATGACTATCAAATAAGAATTCATAATAAGTGAAATATGCACCTAAGAAATAAGTTCAAATCTAAAATAGGAATAGTGAGGTTTAGGTTTGACTTCAATAGATCTATGATCTATTCACTCTGTGTACCACTGACAATAATGAAGACTGCCAACCTTCTATGCCATATCTCATTGATGATATATTTTTTGATACTTCTCTTGTGCAATTCTTACTTATAATATACTGTAGCCTACTTATGTTTACTATGTGACCTTCCACTACCCTTTGGGAAATCTAAAGTTTTCTATGTCTCAGAGTCACACAGCATTACCATAATAAGTGATATTGAATAAAATGGCTTCTGTTTTATGGAGAAGCTTGGGAATATTAAAAGCACTTTTTATTTTCCCAAAGGCAATTTAGACTCTTTTTTCCTCCCCTGTGATTGAAGGCTTAGTTTGTTGTCCATTTGCAGTTTCTATCCAATATACATCTACTAATGGATCACTTCTATGGTTTGTCCATACAGCTATATATCAAAGTCTGGGTAAATACGTTTATCCATTTATTTGTTGTCCTATGCAGCTATTTAGACTGGTGTTTTTTTGAGTGATTATAGATCATATTCAAAACCTCTGGTAATGTTGTGGGGCTTGATTCCATTAATTCAATTTCATCTGAAAACAAGAGAGGACTAGAGAAGTCATCTTGTATAGGAAGTCCCTCTGCATTTCAGCTTTTACACTCGAAGTGCTTAACAATGGTGGCAAATACTCTTGGATAACATATTTCTTTGTGTTTTATGCCCAATCAACAATAATAACCAGAAGTCATCAAATTGATTTCTGTTGTTTCAAGAAATCAGAGAAGAGGGGCAGCTAGGTGGTGCAGTGGATAGAGCTCCAGCCTTGGAGTCAGGAGGACCTGAGTTCAAATCCAGCCTCAGACACTTGAAACTTACTAGCTGTGTGACCCTGGGCAAGTCACTTAACCCCAATTTCCTCAAAAAAAAAAGAAAGAAATCAGAGAAGAGCTTTTAAATAGACATTTTGCTTTACCAATGAAATACTTTCTTTAAAAAAATATAATCAACTATTAATACTTACATTGATATCTTGTATTCTCTGAACATTTCCTTCAATAGTATGACTATAAAAATAAGGTCTGAGCAAACTTCTGGGTCACATGAGCAACAAGATGGCAGACTAGATATTTTCTCCAATCCCCACAACCTCTCATATCTCTCCAAAGCAGAAATTATGCACCAAATACAAAACAACTTCAGTTTACTCAAGGTCTAGAACTCCTAGAATCCAAAAGAAGTTTAAAAAGTAATTCTTACTGACTCTGAGCTTACTCAAAACCTCTTCCCTACATCTTACAACAAGACTTCGTCAACAGACCCAAGGACATAACATAGGCTTATATCAACACCAACACCCCCCATGCTTCAGTCTCCCTCTATCTTTCCAGTGCCTTGGCTCCAGGCTACAGAACTTTTCTCAGAAGCAGCAGTACTACAAAGCTTTGAACTAGCAGTGCCAGGGAAAATAGTTTCTCAATGGCTGATACTGGGGTAGAAAACTAAGGAACAGAGGCAACGGGACAGGTCACCAAGACAGGACACCACATGTGTAGGGGGCTGTGCAGCACTCTACCAAATCTGAGGTAAAGAGCATATCACCCACCTGGACTATTTCTGACCCACCAGAAGTCTTGTTGGACATAGACAGTCTGATAAACTGTGGACTGTCCAGTGCAAGAGGAGGCTGAGACACTTCGAGATCCAACTCCCAACGAAACTACAATCAGAGGGGTGATTAAGGAAGTGATAATCTTCCTTTTTCAGATGAATGATAAGGAAAATAAGAGGGGAGGGAATCTGAAAGTATTAAATATTTCAGGAAGATGAAAACTCAAAGACCTTGAACATAAACAGATAAATCAACAGGAAAAATTAAACAATAGAAGGAAATATGCCCCTCCAGATCTAGTTTTAAATAAAAGCTCAGGCATCTATGAATAAAAATCACAAAATAAAGGAAAATGATCAAACACTTGAGATAGAGAACCCTGTGGAATTTGAGAACATGGAACCACAACACGCTGTTCAAGAGTGATTTAAAAGAGAAATGGGTGGGGCAGCTAGGTGGCACAGTGGATAGAATACCAGCCCTGGAGTCAGGAGGACCTGAGTTCAAATCTGGGCTCAGATGAGACACTTGACACTAGCTGTGTGACCCTGGGCAAGTCACTTTAACCCCAATTGCCTAAAACAAAAAACAAAAATAAAAAGAGAAATGGGAATTATCAGAGCAGAATTTATGTCCTGCCTAGTAAAAATAATGAGTAAAATAGAATAACTCAAATCTGCTTGAGGCACACTTTTTATTTTATTTTTCTTGCTTTATTTTTGTGTGTTTTTTCACAACATGGATAATAAAGAAATATATTTTGCAGTACTTCACATCATAATAGACTTATATTGCTTACCTTGAGGAGGGAGGAATGTTGGAACTCAAAATTTTTTAAAAAGATTGCTAAAAAATTTTACATGTAATTAAGAAATACTTAACAAAATAAAAATATATTTTAAAAAAACTTGCTTCTGCAATAGCAAGCCTCACCAAAAAAAGAAAAGAGAGAACAATAGACTGGGAATGCAAATACACAAACAAAAAATAAAAGAAAATATGCTCACTCTGCAAGCAAATATTATTGACTTTAAAGGTTGTGTGGAGACAATTTAAAGATCATAGGTCTCCCGGAAGGACACAAAAGAACAAAAAAATTAACATGATATTGCAGGAAATAATAGAAGAGAACTAGCTAGAATTTCTGAACATAGAAAATGAAATTCTAATTGAAAGGATTCAAAGATTGCTTCAAGAAAGAAACCCAATGCTGAAAACTCCAAGATATGCAGTAGTGAGATTTACAATTTGGTTGTGAAACAGTATTCTTCAAGACATCAAGGGAAAGATCTTTAAATACAAAGGAAGGGACATTCAAACAATGTGTGGCTATTCTGCACCCACTGGAAAAAGAAAAGTGGAATAGAATGATGTGTTCCAAAGAGCAGTGGAGCTCAGGACGCAGCCCAGGTAAAGCTATCCTGCAAATCTGAGCTTAATCACATAGGACAAAAGATGGAAGTTTGAAAATAAAGAAATTTGAAACACTTTTTTGAAAACAAAAGTCTGAGCTTTTCCTAAGAGTTTGTTATCCTATTCAGAAATCTAGAGAATCAAAGACCTATAGATATACCCCTTCTGTGTATAATGAGTCTATTCTATTCTATTCATTTTTGTTTTCTTTAATTCCACTTTTACTTCCATATGCAGTATACTAAACACAAGTATTAGGATACAAATGTGTTGCATTCAATTTCATTGACAGAAAAAAGTTTCTCATACAAATCTTTACAGAACTTTTCCCATTTTTTCATCTATTTGTTTTCCTTTTCCTGTTTTATCTGTACTTTTTTTTTTTTTTTTTTTTAGGACAACCTGGTTTATAACTAGACAAATCTTTCTGGAAACAGGTTTTCCTGTCCACTGCTTCTTGCAGTAGACACAATACTCTGCATAATCATACACCAAACACTCTGGTAAGATTTTACAAATGAGTTAATATACTAACCTGATGTTACTCTGGAACAGTATTTCTCTTAGCTTAAAAGGAGATAATACATTTGCTGGCTGAGTCAGTTTCTAGGCTTTTGGGGACTTTTCATTGTAGTGACTGACATATTGGTTAAGAGGCAGTAGTGAAGAATGCTGAACTTAAAAGCACTGACCTTGGAGTTGTAACACTTCTGTTTGAATCCTGAATCTGATACTAACTATGTATATTACATTGGTCAAGCCATTTAAATACTCTAGAACTCAGTTCCTACATCTGTAAAATGTGGTGGTGGAAGTGTGAGTGGACTAAATAGCCTCTAAAGTCCTTCCCATCTGGGTCTATATTCAAGATCTTATTATTGTAAGATAGATGTTGAAGCATGCTTCTCACTTCTTGATAGGTGATAGACATGACCAGTGTGCTGGTTTATGAACTTCGTAAGGAAATGGTGACAGTTTCTTTTATATGTGTTCTTTTGTCCATTGCCCATTTTTTGCATCAATTCTATTTCTTTAAATAAGCTGAATAGGAGTTGCCACAATTGCTTGCCAAATCTTAATTTTTATTCTTTGTTCTAATTTTTTTTAATTATTTTTGCTCTAATAATACATTGACTTGATTTATCCAGACAGTTGACTTGGAAGCACAGACTTAGATCTACACTTGGGGAAGGAGGAAGGGAAGAAAGGGGTATGATAAACATAGCTGTAGAATTTAGAGTTAAGACTTTAAAAAATTAAGCGCATTACATGATTATTGCATAAGATAGATTCTTAGATTTTGACTAATTTTTATGTCAACCTTCTACCCAATTCAGTAATTTCTTTTAAGTATTCTCTAATAGATGTTTTATAATTAGCTATGATACTCTAGTGACAGGAAGTTTACTACTTTACAAGGTACACTGTTGTTGAAATAATTTTCATTTTAATGAATTAAAATTTGACTCACTACAGCTTTTGTTCATTAACCTTTAATCTAACTGCTGAAGAAACTCAGAAAAGTCTACTCTCTCCCCAATGTGACTATTTTTAATCTTTTTAGGCTAAAAATCTCCATTTCTTTTAGCCATTGTTCCATGAGATACTTTATAGAAGCCTCTCTATCCTCATTAATATGTCTTAGGTGCACTTAAGTTAGTCATTATCACTATACAGCAACCAGAAAAAATAATATTCCAGGGTCTTTCATTTTCTGTAATAATTCACTTTCACTCATTCAATCTGAGGTTGCATTAGCTTTTGTAGCAGTCACATTATTCTTTTGACTCATATTTACCTCCTTGTCAATTAAATCCCTGAATTTTTTTTTCCAAATGCACCCTGACAAGGCAGGTAATCCTGTCCCTATGTCTTTGAAATCCCAACTTATGTTTATTTTCAACTAATTGCAAAGATTTTAAATTTATTCCTATTAAATGTAATCTTTTTGGTTTGAGCCCTAGTGTAAAGACAGCTGAGAAACTTGGTAGTCCTTATTCTTTCTTCTATGATATGAGCTATCATTCCATATCTTATAACATCTGCAATCTCAATAAGCTCGCTTTAAATGTCTTCATGTACATCATATATGAAAACATTTTACATGACACAACCATGTGGCATTAAGCCTCCAATTTGACAAGGGCTGATATAGGTCTTATAGCAAACGCTAATATAAAATGTGAGTTCATTGAGGACAAGGGTTTTTTCATTTATGTTGATATCTCCTCAAAGTCTACCACTGTGACTGGTACACAGAAGATATTTAAAGAATGCTTATTTAGTGGCTGATTAATATAGCTGTATTACCACATTTGGATGGTGCTAGCAATATTAATATCTAGCCCATATTTGGCCATTTTGTTCACCAGGGTATCAAGTAAAATGCTATCAAACATTTTATTGAAATCAAGGGACATATAGACCATGTTTATTATATTCTCTCATCTACCAACCTAATAACTCTACTAAAGAAAGGAATGAGACTTGGAAAAGTCCAGAAGCAAGAGATAGAAAGGAAAATTCCATTTAAAATAACTATAGATAATATAAAATATTTGGGAGTCTACCTGCCAAGACAAACCCAGGAACTATATGAACACAATTATAAAACACATTTCACACAAATAAAGTAAGATCTAGATAATTGGGAAAATATCAATTGCTTATGGGTAAACTGAGCTAATATAATAAAAATGACAGTTCCACCTAAATTAGTTTACTTATTCGGTACCATAACATTCAAACTACCAACAAATTATTTTATACAGCTAGAAAAAAATAATAATAAAATTCATCTGGAAGAACAAAAGGTCAAGAATATCAAGGGAATTATTTTTTAAATGCAAAGGAAAGTAGCCTAACCATACCCAATATAAAATATATATTATAAAGCAGCAATAATCAAAACTACTTGGTACTGGCTAAGAAATAGAGTGGTGGATTGGTGGAATAAGTTAGGTACACAAGACACAGTAGTAAATAACTATAGTAATCTACTTTTGATAAGCCCAAAGACTCCAGCTTCTGGGATAAGAACTCATTATTTGACAAAAACTGTTGTAGAAACTAGAAAATAATGTGGCAGAAACTAGCCATAAACCAAAGTCTCATACTGTGTACCAAGATTAGGTCAAAATGGGTACATGATTTTGACATAAAGCGTGATACCATAAGCAAACTAGGAGAGCAAGGAATAGTTTACCTGTTAGATCTATGGAGAAAGGAAAAAATTATGACCAAACAAGAGAGAGAACATTTTGAAATGAGAAATGAATAATTTTGATTATATTAACTTGAAAAGGGTTTGCACAAACAAAGCCTATGCAACCAAGATTAGAAGGAAAGCAGAAAGATATGAAATATTTTTTACCGCTGATGTTTCTGATAAAAGCCTCATTTCAAAAATATATAGAGAACTGCATCAAATTTATAAGAATACAAATCATTTCCCAATTGATAAGTGGTCAAAGGAGATGAACAGGCAGTTTTCAATTGAAGAAATTAAAGCTGTCTATAGTCATATGAAAAAATGCTCTAAATCACTATTGATTGGAGAGATGCAAATAAAAACAACTCTGAGGTAATATCTTACACCTATCAGATTAGTTAATATGACAGAAAAGGAAAATGATAAATGTTGGAGAAGATGTGAGAAAATTGAAATACTAATGCATTGTTGGTAGAGTTGTGAACTTACCCAACCATTCTGGAGGGCAATTGGGAACTATGCCCAAAGGGCTATAAAAATGCACATACCCTTTGACCCAGCAATAGCACTTCTGTATCCCAAAGAGATCATAAGAATGGGAAAAGGACCCACATGTACAAAAATATTTACAGCCGCTCTTTCTGTGGTGGCAAAGAATTGGAAATTAAGGGGATGCCCATCAATTAGGGAATGGTAGAACAAGTTATGGTATATGACTGTAATGGAATACTGTTGTGCTATAAGAAATGATGAGCAGGCAGACTTCAGAAAGACCTGGAAAGACTTACATGAACTGATGCTGAGTGAAGTGAGCAGAACCAGGAGAACATTGTACACAGTAACAGCAACATTGTGCAATGATCAGCTTTGACAGACTTAGCTCTTGTCAGCGCTACAAATGATCTAAGACAATTCCAAAAGATTTATGATGAAAAACGCTATCCACATCCAAAGAAAGAACCATGGAGTCTGAATGCAAACAAAACACACTAGTCTCTCCTTTTTGTTGTTGTTGCTTTTTTCTTTCTCATGTTTTTTTTTCTTTTGTTTTGATTCTTTTTTCAAAACATGATTAATATGGAAATGTGTTTAATATGATTGTACATAAATATCCTGGATCAGATTGCTTACAGTCTTGGGGAGGAAGGAGAGAAGGAGAAAAAAAATTTGGAACTCAAAATCTTATAAAAGTGAATGTTGAAAACTAATGTATATGTGTTTGTGTGTGTGTGTATACTAATAATTTTTTTTAATCTCGTCAATTAGTGAGGTTGTAGGTTAAAGAAAAAAGAGGAAGCCCAATCATGTTGTAATGAAATCAGAAGACCTGCTTATAAATGCTGTCTCTGCCACTTATTAAATACATAATTGTATAATTATTCTCCTTTCTCATTCTCAGTTTCTTCATCCATAAAAAAGAGATAACAATAACTGTTCTTATGAGAAAATGACTTTGGAAAATGTAAAGCACAATATGAATTTAGTAATTATTAATAATATTAAAGTCCTTTAATATCTTCAGTCAATCAATAAACATTGATTAAACAAAAAAGAAATAAGATTTGATAGGACTTCTTAGTGAATCTATATATAAAAATCACAAATTACCTATAATTTAATACATACATCTTAAAATATTGCTCAAGACTCGTGAAGATCAAGTGATTTGACCATGGTTACACAGCTGGTGGAGAAAGGCAGGATTTGAATTTAGATCCTTACTGCAAGTCCAGCAATCTATCTCTCAAGTGAACCCATACTTGTTCCTAATAAGCTAGACAATTGTTATTACATGCCCACAAGCCATCTGTTTGATCATTTCTTCTAGATATTTTCCAGTGATCTTTGCCAAGCTTACCAGTATGTGGTTGCTAAAAGCCACCTGTTTTCTTCTAACATTTGTCTCCCTGAGTCTTATGGCATCTCTTTTAGTGTCCATGATTTGGTAAATAACTGACTGTAGCTTTGATCACACATCTACAAGTTTCTCCTCCCCATTGGAAGTGAGGAAGCTTGGTCCTACCCATCATTCTAAGTTTGTATCCATGAAATTCCATTCATGCTATGCATGATACTCCTAATGACCCCAACCAGAAGTGTCCTCTCTTGAATTTTCATAGAATTTTGTAGTTCATTTATCATTCATATAGTCTGATTTGTTTTGCGTATTTCCATGTATGTGTTTTCCCCACTCCCTTAGTAAGTTGTAAGCTCTTTGAAGGAAAGAACCGAATTTTATTTTTATCTATTTACCTCCTGGAATACCCAACAGATTCCTTGACATTTGTAGACACTGAATACGTGTATTGAAGTTAACTTAAGGATGTCATGAATTACTTTACTCTCTCCTTATAAGTCCTGTGATACAATTTGCAAGAATTATTGTTATTATTTTCATTCAAATGTCAGTCAATAAATACTGAAAGCTGCAGATCAGACAAATTTCATTTGCATTACAATAATCCATTTAGTCAACCACCAGCTCTCTTAAGTACTTACTCTGTACAGGACTTCTTGTTAAGTGCTGAGGATACAAACACAAAATGCAATAATTTTTGCCTTCTCAGTACATTAGACTGGGGAAAAACAATATGTAGATGGATATACAGTGTATACAAAGTACAAAAATGAATTAGCAACTGGAAAAATAGGAGGTAAACCTCTATATTTTACTAGCTACCTGTGGCAGAGCCTACAACCCCAATATTAAGGGATTGATCAAAGAAGTGGTTATTATTTTTTCACATGATCTTCAAGAATTTTACCAAAGTCAATCTCTTCTAATATATGAGAAAGAGAATGTTTCAAGATTTATAGGGTAAAACAGGTGCCCTTTGATATATTTTGTACTGACATTGCTTAAATTAAAATTATAACAAAAAAAGCATTCAGTCCTTTCTTTGTATTAAAACAGATATATACAATTTCACTGATGTCAGCTGCTTGCAATATTTTTTAAGTTGTCGATTGAATCCTGGAAATCTAATTAAATTTTTAAATCATCAATCTGTCCCAAGAGATAGTCACAATAGTGGTACAAAGAATTATCATCATGTAAATAAACCTTTTTTTTCTTTCTTTTTCAAGTCTAGGAAAGTAGGCAAGCAGGGGAGGAAATCATTCTAAACCTGTACAAAGAAAGATTACACAGATTTTTCAGATGGTACCAAGCTACACTGAGCTAAACTTTCTATTTCCTTTGTCAGGTAGCCTCTAGCCTTACCAATGGGACTCTGGGGCACAACAAAAATCCGATGTATTTCAGAATTGATTAAAAATCAACTCACAAAGTAAGAGGCAAGTGGTAATCATATGACTCCTACCACTTCCAAGAGTATATGAATTGTAAGGAATCTCAGAGATCTTTGGGTAACCTATCACCCAATTCACACCTGAATTGGACCTGCTTTTAAAGCATCTGTGGCAAACCATCTTTCAACCTCTGCTTGAACACTTCCAGTGGTTCACTCACTATTTGTCAAGGCAGCCCCTCCAATAGCATTCTGGACAGCTTCTGTACCACTCACCAGCCTTATCGTGTGTGAGTGTGTGTGTGTGTGTGTGTGTGTGTGTGTGTGTGTGTGTGTATACATATATATTATATAAAAGTCTCCATGACTAGCAGAATTTTCTGGAATTTTCCTCTATTAAGTTTTATCCTCTTGAGTATTACTTGTACTTGACCAATAATTCTCTGCACTGACCTAACCATGAATTGTCTGTATGTCTCTTAGGCAACTTAATAATTTAAACATTTCTCAAGTGTCTTTTTAACATCTGACCCCAATAAACTCTAGTTCTTCTATCTAATTCACATATTGGATCTTTAAAGTCATTTATGCCTTTTCTTCTTGCTCTTGCTTTGTTTAAACTTTATGTAATTCTAACAAGCATGATATATGTGTGCATGTAAAATCTCTTTTATGTAGTTCTTACTCCTTCACTACCATGAGCTATACTTTTTTCTTCTTTAGCAAACAGCTCCCACTCACTACTCCCCACAATTGTTGAAAATGACAATAAAGCTTTTTCCTTCTCTTCAGACACTCTTTAAAATGAAAACATCAGGAAAAATAGCTCTGGATGAATTAGCAAAATGCTCTACTTGTCAAGCTTATCAAAAGGCAACTGAAGAATAAGGTTGAAGTAACTTTACTCACCTCCGTTAGTGGCAACCAACCTGTTCCTGATATATACTGACTGGGTGATCATTAGCAAATGGCTTGATCTCTCAAAAACTGTCAGTTTCCAAGAAAGTGTTGACCTGCATTTGTAGAGGGAGTTTCCTCATCCAGAAGTTCCCTATATAAATAAAATTAGAGATTTAGTTCCTATCACAATCCCTTCCCTAGATAGACACAATATAAATGACATTTGTATGAAAAGTATTGAAATTTAGGAGAACTGAATTATACAGTTTTATGTAATATAGTCTTATTTCTGATGCCATGGAAATTTTTTTACAAGTTAAAATGTGTCATATGTTGAAATCTCTATCAAGTATAAGAAGTCACTATTGCCAGAAAGAATATTGATTCTCTCAAATCTCTTATTAGTAAAACTTTTAAAACTTCTGAAAGGAAGGAAATAAACACTTAAGTGCCTACTATGTGCCAGTTACTGTGCTAAGTACTTTACAGATAGATACTATTGTCATCCTCATTATACAGTTTAGGAAACTGAGACAGCTAAATGGCTCAGTGAATAGAGTGAGGGCCTGAAGCTAGAAAAACTCAACTTCCTGAGTTCAAATCCAACCTCAGAAACTTACTAGCTGTTTGACCCTAAGCAAGATATTTAACCTCTGTTTGCTTTAATCCACTGGCAAAGGAAATGGCAAACCACCCCAGTATCTGCCAAGAAAACCCCATGGAGAGTATGGTCCATGGGGTCATGAACAGCTATTTTTATCCTCATTATATAGTTGAGGAAACTGAGGCAGGAAGAAGTTAAGTGACTTGCCCAGGGTTACACAGTAAGTATTTGAGGCTAGATTTGAACTCAGGTCTTCTTGGCTCCAGTGCCATCCACTGTGCCATCTAGTTACCACCTGGTACCCTGGAGAAAGACTTTGGGGACACATAAAACAAGTCAAATATCTCCTCTACATGACAGCTTTTCAAATATCAAAAGAAAGTTTTTATGTCTAGGATCACATATAGACATAGGGCTGGGAAAAATAGATATAATCTGATAGAACCCTTTCATTTTACAAATGAGGAAACTGAGGTCTATGGTCCTGAAGTACCTTAATCAATGCCACATGTCCCTCTAGATCTTCTCTTCTCAAGGTGAAATAGCTTTATTTCCTTCAACCAGTTCATGAGTGGCATGGTCTTTAGTCCATTTGCCATCCTACTTATCTTTCTCTGAACTTTTTCCAATTTGATAATGTTCCTTTTCAAATGTAGGACCCTGAAATGAGCACAGCATTCCAGATATTCTCTGACTGAGGCAAAGCACAATGGCATAATTATTTCCCTCTTTCAATATAATATGCTTAACTTAATGTAGCTAGAGAGGCATTAGCCCTTTGGGAGGCCTTGTTCAAGATGAATCATATTGAGATTGCGCGCTATTCAAACTCCAGCATTTTCTTTTTGACTGAACTGTTGTTTGGCCATTCTGTACATGTATGACTTATTTCTGAAATGATTTCTAGGACATTTAACCATATTAAACTTAATTTTATTGAATTGGCCCCTTATTCTATTCTATTGAAAAAATTTTAAATTCCTATACTTTAAAGCCACATGGTAGGTATGTCTCCCAGTTTTGTCTCATTTACAGTTGACAAGCACGTCATTTATATATCTGTGTAGATTTTGTATTTTTTAATCTTTTGTTTGGTTTGATCATACAATATCTGCTTTCTCACCCTCCTTCCTCAAATTCCACCCTAACATTGAGAGCACTTGAAAAACAAAACCAATTAAAAATACATATAGTCAATCAAAACTAATTTTCACATTGGCTATGTCCAAAATACTTCGCCTCATTCTTTATTCTGTGTCCTTTACCTCTCTATCAGAAGGTGAGTGGCATATTTCATCATAATCCCCTAACCCTGTTTGGTTTTTATGCTAATAAGAGTTCAGCACGACAGTATTCCATCACATTTATGTGTCATAACTTGTTCATCCATTCCCCAATTTACGGGTAACCTCTCAGATTCCTATCCTTTGCCACCTCCAAAAGAGCCATAAATATTTTTGTACATCCTTACAATTTGTTTTGCTTGCAACTAATCCCTCCCATAACCTACTATCCCTCTCATTCCTCCTCCTCCTTGTCCCCATTGCCTCCTATTTCCTTATTGGATGAAGTGTATTTCTATACCAAATTCTGTGTGTTGATTCTTCCTTCTTTTGATTAGTTCAGATGAAGTGAAGTTTGGGTGTCAGTTGTTTTCCTCTACCACACTGTTTCCTACCTCTGGATTTTGTTTCTATGAGCTAAAGGGCACATTTTCATTTGCAATATATAGTAGCTATTTAAAAAAAAATTTGCAATAGCACTTGAAGTAAAGCTATATAATGTACAGCTATATAATATAGCTTTCCTAAATGTCAATAATTTACCTTCAAATGATTTTATCTATAGAAGGAAGGGAAAAGGGTAAAGATAAGAGAGGGGTCTTCAAGTTATGGATAAAAAATATAGTGAATAGCACAGTGTCAAGAGGACATTCCTGCATCATTCTAGTCAAATAAATGTTTATAAAGCATATACTTTGTGCCAGGCACTGTGTGTATTGGAAATAAAAATACAAGCAGCAATGAAGACAACTCTTTCCCTAAAGGAACTTACATTGTTATAGGGGAAGACAATACATTAGAATAAGCTGAAAGGTTGGGGAAGGGGAGAAGAAAGGAAGGCATCCAGAACAAGGGCATTATAGAGAAAGTCCAAAAAGGAATGCAGCCTAGAGAGGAATGAAGACATGACTGGCCCAGGTGTCCTCCTTAAAATGGAAGTTCTGGGAGAGGAAAGGTTGTAGGGGTACAGGGTATTTTCAATGTGAGAGTTATCTACCAATACTTTAGTCAATCAATCAGTTCTGGATGACCCTGATTGTAAAATTATGGAGCTCAAATATATCTATCTTGTCCACAAGGCATATCAGAATAGTTGATCAAGGCAAATGTTAGGCTTTATCATAGGACTTTTGAGTAACTGTAACTCTAGGTGAGCTTGTCTTTTCAGGAAAATAAATTTAGAATTCTGAACAATGTTTGCTTGTATAAACATTACCTTCTTTCCTGTAATTTAAGAAAGGTATGCTGTCTCTGAGACAACCACCTATCAGAGGCAACAGGCAGCTATAGTTTCACTCGTATTAGGACAAGGCAGATATTGAAAACATATAATGTAATGGCTAGGTTATTGATAGTGGGGTCAAGAAGACCTGGGTACAAAGCCTTTGATATTTACTAGCTATGTGAATATAGACAAGTCATTTAACCTTTTGGCCTCATTTTCATAATCTATAAAAGGAGGAAGTTATTTTAGATTAGAGATTTCAAATATCTCTGCAAAGCCCACAATACTTCTGACTGTACCTGAACTAGATTAAAATGCACTCTGTATCTGATGTTAATGCATTGATGTATTAATAAAAAAAGAAACACATAAACCTGTATGGTTTTCTAAGTCAATATGTGACCTGAAAGGATCCTTGGGTGTTATTTAGTGGTCCTTGTTTCTAATTTGAATTTGATATCACTCTTCTAAATATCCATCTATGGTTCTAGGAAATCAATGATGAAACACACTATCTCACAAAGAGGTGATGGATTCAAGTGCAAAAGAAGAGAAATATTTGTTGAGCGTAGATAGTGGGGGGATTTGTTTTACTTAATTATACACACCAATTGCAAGGAATTTGCCTTTTTTCCCTCTACCCCAGTGGGGTGAGAGGTATCAGAGAAAGAAAACACAATGATATTGCCACGTTAAGGTTAAAGCACAATCTTCTCTTCATTTAAAAATTGTCAGTTATAGTTACTCTCCAGTGTTACTTCACTTAATTTTTAAGGAAGTATGTTTTTTAAGTGTACATTTGTCCTCTGTGTTAAATCAAAATGCACTGATTTTAAAAAAAAAGATACAACACAAAGCAACTAAAATTTGCACAACTAAAAGTCCAATAGAGGCATGCTCTTAGAACTGCCATAGCTACTGTTGAAAAACTGAGTAACTCAGCAAAATTTGTTGCCTACTCAGGAATTTTTTTTATTTTTTTAAAGAGTGATACTGTGAAAGAGGGAATACTTTCTCTTTGTTTCTACCTAATTCTTCCCTCATGGGTCTCTTGTAGGAGTACCACCTCTGCCTTTACATAAACTTTTTTTTTTCTTCTGTAAGCAAATTCAAACAGATGAACTCACACAACTACCAAATCCAAATGCTCCCTTGGTTCACCACAACTGTATCTTTCACCTAAACACTTGTTGTTAACCACAGGTCAACTCATTCAAAAAAACTCAAAGCCAATGCCTTTACAATAGTAGGTATGAAATGTTTCTGAAATGAATTAAAACATGTAAACATAAGTATCACCCAACAAGTCATCTAAAGTGACAATCATATTAATCAACATGCAGAGATGTTTTAGGAACCAGACTTTATTATGTATGTTCAGCATTGACTGAGAGTTTCTAAATTACCTCGGGGCAATAGACAAAGTTCTAAGGCTTATATAGTTTCCAGTTACATCAGAAAAAAAAAAAAAGATATGGTTAAGATTTACATTTCAAAGATAAGCTTGTAAAATTTATAGCAAGTAAATCAGAAAGAAGTTGTTTTACATGTCTAAGATAACAGAAGGGAAAAAACACATCTGATAAATTGATACAGTAGTAAGTCTAGTAAATAGTTATCTTAAAATGGAGTCAGAGTTCTTTTACCTCTAACCAGTTAATCCTCTTGAGTTAATTATTGGAAGTCTCAGCTAAACTCCATACTATAAGGAAAGTTCCTACTGGCTAGATGATTTTTTCTTTTAATTAAAATGGCCATGCTGGAGCCGAGAAGAATTAAAAAATTCTTATGACATCACTTGGCAGCCAAATGGAGTATGGATTAGAAAGAGGAAAAACTAGAGGTAAGGGAAGAAATTAGGAAGCTAATTCAATATCCAGGTAAGGGGTGATAGAATGCTGGGCTAGTATGGTAGCCATGGGAGAAGGGAAGAAGAGAGAAATGCGTGTGATATAAAAGTAGAATTAGTAAGACATGGTAACTTTTGGGATATGGGTGTGGAGAGAATTTGATAAGTTGAGGATGACTCTGGGATTGCAAACCTGTATGACTGCAATGGTAAGTGATGTTTTTGACAGAAATAAAAAAACATAGGAAGAGGGTAAATTTCAGAGTGATGGAAGGGGAGATGAGTTCTGTTTTAGACCCATTCAGTTGTAGATACATATGGGATATTTATTTGGAAATATCCAATAAGCAGTACATGACATGAGACTGTTGTTCAAGAAGGTAATAAAGCCAAGCCATGTAGCTCTAAAAGTATCTGGTAAAGGGGCATGGTAGAGAAAGTTCTGTATAGATAAATTAGCAGTACAGCCTGGAGAGGAATGAAGACGTCTTAGGCCTAGGCCATAAGGGCTCATTTGGTAATCATGCCACTTGTGGATATAAAGTTGATGGAACCTATATTACATAGAACATAGACTAAATTTGAGCCTATTCTCCTCAGGAACTGAAGTGGTATATAGTATAGTATGCCTGCATGTTGGGGGGAGGGGAAAGTGTTTCTATATATATTCTTGCTATATCTTTAAAAAAAATTCTCTTTACAAAAGATATTGGAAATTAAATAGTTAAAATGGAACTGGGGTGCTACTCATTGTTAGCTAATAGTCTGAAGAATTCAATCATGAGAAGCTTAAGCCAACAGTATTAAAAAATAGGCATGTACCCAAACCCTCCAGTGTATCCCTCAGAAGGACAGATGTAGGGACCTGGCTTTTGGGTAATGAGCCAGAGAATACTCCTTGTATGTTATTTTTTATGCTTCAAAATTGTATTTGAGAAATTGATAGCAATATTTAATTTTGTAAGAGTGATATTTCTTTTTTTTAGGTCTATATTATGTGTTTGGAGATTTGTCATTGGTCAGTCACTAATAAAAGTTAATGAGATTCTGATATATACTTCTGGGCATTAGGTCATGTATTCATAAGTATTTGGAAGGTGCAAAATTTTACAGACTATAGTGATATGTTCCACTGTCTCTTCTTTTTTTTTCCTCACCTAATTTACACTGATCATTAAATCTAGGCTTCTTATGGATATCCCTTCCATTTGGTTCCTAGAGAAATAACCTTGTCTTGAATTGCCAGCATAAACTCCACTTTTCCACAAACAAATCTGTATGACAGTCATTTATTCACGATTCTTTTTCAAAATAATGTTGGAAGAATTCATATGGATATCACTTATGTAGGGCTTTTTAACTCTATTCTTGCATCTAATTATTTCATGGGCATCATACAGAAATAAGCCTTTTTGGATGTATTTGACAAATTGAATTGCATGTACCAATTATCAGCCATTAATATTTCTAGATTAAGTAATATCTACCAATTCCAAAAGTATTTCTCCTTGTTTTGGGCCTATTTTTCATATGTTCTAAGAATGTCTGTTGATCCTCTTTTTTTTTCTTTCATGAATAAAGTTATTAATTTTTTTTATAACAACCTTATGATGATGGAGCCTTGTCTCCTTTTTTTTTTTCTTTTCTCATTATTGTAAAGGTTTCTGTTAGGGTATGTTACAAATCTATTATGGTTCATTTTATAATTCTAAACATGACTATTAAGACTAGTATTGAGTAGGTGTTAATTAATTTAAATATGTTCTCATTCAGCTTTGATTTCTGAATGCCATTGGAATTCTTAATGCATTCAGCCACAATCTCTTTTTTGACATATTTGTGCTTGATAAGTCTTGCCTTAAGTAGAGCATTATATTTGTAGATATCAACTTCATCCATTGCTTCTATGTGACTACCAGATTCAAGTAATAAGCCTTTAATCACTATCTTTCCTTGGGATATATTAAGAATTTGATATTTTTTAAGTCTAATATTTTAAATCATTAAAAAAGATTTCATGAGATGTGTTGTTTAACTTTGTTTCCAGTGGAGCCATATAACTTGATGTCATACATAAGTATTAAGTGATTCAGTTCCTTTAATTTGGAATCCATACTTAGATCTATTTAGTAGAGAAGATAATACAATTTAGGCTAGACAGAACCATAATGGACTTAAATCTCTCCTTGAAAAAAAGTCATATTTTTTTTATCAATTATTCTTGAAACTATTATATTGGTGGAATACTTTAAATACAAAATTTTCTTATGTGGACATCAAATGCTTTAGCATTCTTGCAATTATTGAGTCTATTTTAGATATTCATCATACATGAGTTAATCATAAGGATAAAAGCTAGTCAAAGGCTTTGCAATTGTCAACAAAGGAAATATATATGTTCTTATCCATTTAGGCAGTTTGTTCAAAAAGTATCAAATCGGTAATAAGGCATTCTATATCACTAGGACTCTATGACATAACTTTTTTTTTTACCCTTCAGCTAATACAGTGTTTTTATATCTCTACAATTTTGTAACACAAATTGTGAGTGTTTTTCAAAGTACACACACATATGATTGTCATATATTGAAGAGACTGCTGATATTCTGACCTTTGATAATAGGTATGTGATTCATTCTGTTATGAAAGGTAGAATAAGGCTTACTTCTGAGAGTAGGAAAGAGCCACTATGAGGCAATTGTGCAATAATTATGAATCTTAACTGACCTTCCATTTTCCAGTTTTGCCAAAAGGCCAGAGTTTCAGTTACCTCTCTTGACATAAATGTTTTGCTCTTTATCATATTAATTGTGCTCAAGTTTTCAATTTCACATTTAATTCAATTGACTTTTTCATTGTTTGAGACTTCTTTTGCCCATACAAATGATCAGAAATTTTCAACACGCTCTTTCTTCAAGGAATCTATCTTGCCCTGAATTTCTTTATTTCTCAAACTTTTGTAATAAAGTTTTTAGTTGATGTTGACCTGTGTATTTTGTTAGGTGCACTGTCTTTGACTCCTTTTTATTACCCTAAATCTTTAACTCTTGCTTTTAACTAATTATTAAGAAAATCTAAAGTTGTTTATGTGTTTTGTTTTCCAGAGTCCTTTTTCTGTTTCTTCTCTTGTTGCCATTAATTGGGCAATCTAATGTTTAAATTTTCTATTGCATGCAATAGCAAAATATTGATGTAATATTTTAATGCCTTTCTAAATATCTTTACAAGCTTTCTCAAGATACTAACCCAATCAATGATATTTCCAGACTCCGGCTGGCCAGTACATCAAGGTTCCTGCAAGGCCTTCATACGTAGCTATCATATCAGTCAAAGGGCATACAGGGTCTTATCTCCACTTCATGCTTGCTGGTATTCACATTCTTTGCCTTCCACACTACAGCATGGATGATAAGTTGAACTTTAATAGGATGGGTAGTAGTAGGAGTAGTAGGAGTAGTAGGAGTAGTAGGAGTAGTAGTAGTAGTAGTAGTAGTAGTAGTAGTAGTAGTATGGTGGGAGTAGTAGAAGTCATAGTAGTGGTATCATTATTATTTGCAAATATGAGGCCTATCCCTGTGGATAGCTGGAGGTGGAGTTGAAGTGACAGCTAATGAGCATTAAAAACACCAAGAGTAATGTTATGGGTTAGAATATAGAAGAAAACTTTAAGCTTGGTGCTGAAGTCATTTAGAAAAGTACGGTGGTTCTTAAAGTCAATAGATGACATAGTTAAGAACCTGGACAGGAGGACAGTATCAAATGGAATGAACTTCAAAAGAGGAAAAGTTAACATCATCATCATCATCATTATTATTATTATTAATGGTAGTAGTAGTAGTGGTAGTGCTAATAATAATAGTTATCATTTGTATGTAAATTCAAGGCTTCCAAAATAATTTACATATATAAAACATATTATACATATTTAACTGATGTATTAATTTATTTGATCCAAGATTTCAGAATAGAAGGAAATGGTACCAGTTCTGACCACTATCCCCTTTCTACTAATTTAACAATTATCTAAGAAGAATGGAGGAGCCAGCAGTAAGCAGGAAATCAAAGTAAAAACTACAGTGGTTCATTTGTCATGTCTAAGATCACAAATTTAACCTATAGGTAAGTGACCAGGGCAAGAAATGGAGAACAGGACTGGGTTGGGATCCCAGACTCAGTACCCAGCATTCCAAGGTAGGCCAGCATCACAGGACACCTGAAGATGATCACAGGCTCAGTCCACCCACTCCAGATCATTATCCTAGGAGTCTCTTAGAATCTCCCAGAACTGTGAACTCAGTGCCCAAAATTCAGTGTTCAGACTTGTTGAGAGAAGATAGAGGATTCAGGACATCTATCAAAAGGGCAAGGATTATAAATTTAGCCAGCATAGCTCCCAGCAAGGCCAGCAATTTTGAGTTGCCCATTGCAAATTGCTGGAAAACTGACTAAATAACAACAGGAATAACTATTATTATGGGACCAGGAATATCTAACATAAAAACCCAAAAGAGGAGGATAACTCTAAAGCACCTATGAGTAAAGCCTCAAAGAAAGAAAAAAAAAAACTTTCCCAAGTCATCAGTTAGAATTCCCGGAAGAAATTATGCAAGATTTCTTAAAAATAAGTTTGAAATCATACAAATAAAAAACAAAAATAGGGGATTAGAAAAGAAATGAAAAGGGGCAGCTAAATGGTACAGTGGATAGAACGCCAGCCCTAGATTCAGGAAAGCTTGAGTTCAAATCTAGCCTTTGACACTTACTAGTTGTGTGACCCTGGGCAAGTCATTTTTATTCCATTGCTTTGCAAAAAAAAAATATATATATAAAATAAAATGAACAAAAAATATTAAAAAGAAAAAAATGAGAGTTTCAGAGAAAAGACTTGGAAGGAGAACCAACAGTTTAGCCTAAGGTACAAAACCTTACTCAAGTAAACCATTCTTTGAAAGTTAGAATGGATCAAACAGAAGTTAATACCTCAATGAGACAACAAGAAATATTAAAACAAAGTAAAAAGTTCTAAAAATAAAAGAAAACATAAGGTATATCATTTTTTAAGAAATTGGTCTGCAAAAGAGATCATTTAAGAATCATTCAGATATCTGAAAGATGTAAACAAAAAAATTAGTTTGGTTAACATATTTCAAGAAATCACAAAACAGAATCATCTAGATCTCTTGGGTCCAGAAGACAATATAAAAATACTCTTCCATTACTTCCAGAAAGAAAATCAAAAATTAAAATTCCCAAGAAGTCATAAACAAATTCCAAAGATTCTGGGTCAAAGAAAAAAATACTACAAACAGCCTGAAAGAAAAATTCAAGTGTCAATGAACCACATTCAGGAACACAAAATATTTAGCATCTAACACTATGAAGGGAGCAGACAATTTGAATATGATATTCAAAAAGACAAAATATATAGATTTACAACAAAAATGACTCATGTAAGAATATTGAGTATATCTCAATTACCTAAGAATATTGAGTATAATCCTACAGGTGACAAAAATGAACCTTTAATAAAATAGAGGACTTTCAAGCGCTCCTAATGAGAAGATAAGAGGCATATAGAAATTTTGAAGTACAAGCATGGACATAAAAAGAAACATGAAAAAATAAACACAAGTAAGCAATCAAAAAAAGACTATACACAGATAAAATGTTTCCATATTAATGAATAATGGAGGGATGATAAAAGCATCCCCTGAGAACTGTTATATTTGTAAGCATGATAAATATAGTCAAAGAAGATGGAAGTACTGGAATTTTTGTTATGTTTTAATCTTAAAAAAAGAAAGGAAGGGGAAAGATACTCTGGGTAAGAAAAAGGGAACAACGGAGAGATGGAACATATTTGACATAATCAGGGGCTATAATTACATGTCTATACAAACAAGGAAATTTTGCGGGGCAGGGAGTATCACTTGAAATTTACTTTGAACAGATGCCAAATGAAATGAACAGAATCAGAAGGACTCATACTATAACAACAGCATTGTAAAAATGAACACTTTTGAAGGACATAAGAACTATGGTCATTGAAATTATCATCCATGAATCTAGAGTATTAATGATTTAGAATGCTGTCACTTCCTTTCAGAGAGATGATGGACTAGATATTGAGAGTGAAAAACACATTTTTGTATATGTCCAAGGTGGGAATTTGTTTTACTTGACTATATGTATTTGTTGCAAAAGGATTTTTCCCCAGTTGGAGAAAAGAGTGGAAGAGATGGAAAGATCATGCTTTCTTATAGTTAGATAGATAGAGAAAGAGAGAGAGAGAGAGAAAGGAAGAGAGAGATCTAGATATATACACATATACACATACATATGTGTGTAGTATATATATAATTTAACCCTCACAACAACCTTGTGAGGTGAGTGCTACAATTTCCTCCATTTTACATATAAGGAAACTGAGGCTGAAAAAGATTAAATTACTTGCTCAGAATCACTGGGCTGGTAAGTGTCTGAGGTAGAAGCTGCACTCAGATCTTCTGACTTTAAGTCCAACACTCAATCTAATGTGCCTTCTACTTATTGTACTTTTCTTCCTATTTTAATTCCTTCTACATTATAGCTAGCATTGATTAAAAAGTCTTCTAGGGTTCAGGCCCTGTGCTAGGTGCTGGGAATACAGAGAAAGCAATGAAAAACAGTTTCTGTCCCAGAGGAGCTTATATTATAAGGATGGAAGAGAGACAACAGGTACATATGTAAGTACTGTTTATAAAAATACAGTGTTCTATAAATATTAATGCACTTTTAAGCTATTAAAGGTTATATACAATACAAAAAAATTAAAAAGGCAATTGTGGGAAATGGTGCTAACAGGTGAGGAAATCAGGAATGGGACCTCCGTTACTGGAGATCCCATTTCCAAAAAAAGGCAATTAGGGAGAGGGCACTTGAGTGGAGTCTTGGAGGAAGCAGATGATTTGAAGATGCCTTACTGGAACCACTGCAGTTCTTTTAAGCTAATGGTGTCAAACTCAAATAGAAATTAATCCTGAAGTTTGCATATTGAATCAGAAAATGACAATTTGATATTATCCATGTTTTACTGTATGTTTCCTTATTTTCTTGAACATCTGCCAATTAAATTTTAATCTGGTTCTGGCTATACTTGGGAGTTTTGAGGGCCACTAGTTTGACATGTTTATTCTTTAACAAAGAAGTAGATTCCAGGGATGGAGGATAGCCTATACAAAGGCATGCAGAAGCAGAAGGTGACAGCAAGGGACTGGTGACTCGAAAAGAGGTTGTAGGGCTCATTAAGAGGACCCTTGAGCGTAAGGCTAAGTAGTTTGAAAATTGATTGTTGCCAGCTTTCCCCACATTCTGAAGGTGGAAGAGAAGCCCAAAAGTGTAGGGGTCACCATCATACAACTAGGAATATTTCACGCAACAGTGTATAATGTACTCTTCCTCATCCTGAATCAAAATGAACTAAAGGGCAACTCAGGGGCAGTGAGGTGGTACAGTGGTTAAAGTGCCAGGTCTGGAGTCAGGTAGACTCATCTGCCTGAGTTCAAATCGGGTCTCACACACTTACTAGCTGTGTGACCCTGGGCAAGTCACTTCACCCTGTTTGCTTCAGTTTCCTCATCTGTGAAATAAGCCATAGCAGGAAATGGTAAACTACTCCAGTATCTTTGCCAAGAAAACCCCAAATGTGGTCACAAAGAGTCAGATATGACAGAAGACAACTAAACAACAACAGAAGTACGGCATACAGCACTGACGATAGAATAGCTTCAGCCTTTAAAGTCCCTGCCTTCCACCTGTGCCCATGGTTCTCCTTCTTGAGAGCCTGGACCTAAAAGACAGATGGGCACTCAATGAGTAAATCCACAAAATTGTATTGAAGGTCTATTACATACTAGACACCGTTCTAGGTACTGGGGGAGGGAGAGGGAACAGGTAATGTGCTATACACTTTACAAATATTATTTCATTTGACTTTTGAATAAGTCTTCTAGGTAGATACCGGTATTAGCCCCATTATACAGTTGATCAAACTGAGGCAGACAAAGGTTAAGTGACTTATGTGGGGTCACTAAGTGTAAGAAGCCAGATTTCAACTTAAGCTTTACTGTATCCATGCCCAACACTGGATTTATTCAATGTGCCACGTAGCTGCACCTTGGCAGCTATCCCTCAATGTTTATGTATGGGGGTTGGGGAGGGCAGTTGTAAAAACAAAAATGAAACCATCCCTGCCCTCAAAAAGCTAAATTCTACCAGGAAAAGCAAAATATATGTAAATATATGCAGAATAAAATTATACAAAATAAATTTAAGGTTGGTAAATATAAGGTAGCCAAGGGAAAAGGGTATTATCAAGTAAGGGAGTTCAGGAAAAGCATCCTGTAGCGCAGAAGGTAAAGTTTGAGCTCAATCTTAAAGGAAATTGGAGATTCTATGAGACCAAGATGAGGAGGGAGTATATTCAATGTATGGGGGATGAATAGTGCAAAGGTACAGAGAGGAGAAGTAGACTGCCAAGTAAGGGACAGAGAAAGGGTCAATTCGAATAAACCATAGAGTGGTGAGAGGGAAATAATACATGGTAACACTAGAAGAATAGATTGGGGCCATACTGTGAAAAGATTTAATACCAAAACAATGAGTTTATATCTGATCCTTGAGGTAATGGAGACATACTGAAGTTTATAGAATAGAAGGAGAACATTTTATATCTAGGCTTAAGGAAAATCACCATCCCCTTTAATTTCCTTTAGTATATGGTACAATAGAAAAAAAAAAAACAACATTGTATTTTGGAGTCACGCAACTAGGATTTGAATTCTAACTTTACCATTTGTTAACTGTATGATCAAAAACACAGCTCATTTACATTCATTAGACTTCAGTTTCCTGACCTGGAAAATAAGATGGCTGTACTAAATGACTTGTAAGGTCTTTTACAGCTCTAGATCTGTGATCAGTGAACTTATGACCTTACAGGGCTGCAATTTTTTTTAGCCTCTGCAGTCTACCACATGGAACAGAACTCTCTTGATCAGAACTTCAGAAATCATGGCTATAAGTCCTAGATAGCATAACCCACTCAGTTTTGGGACTTCTCCTGGTACTGAGTTGTCTTGATTGGTGAATGAGTAAATGTCAATTTACTTAATCCATTATATTTAGCCAGCACCAGACCTGACCATGCTTGACATGGCATCCAGGTGTATCTCTTGGTAACCTTGATAGTTGTTCTGTAGCCATGCTCCTTTCCAATTCTTGATCTGGACATAGTAATCAATTCAATAATACTGCTTCTGGAAAGTGCATGT
Organism: Vombatus ursinus; assembly: GCF_900497805.2. NCBI lineage: Eukaryota > Metazoa > Chordata > Mammalia > Diprotodontia > Vombatidae > Vombatus > Vombatus ursinus. The sequence continues at coordinate 8,611,734 of NW_020948840.1, read as the reverse complement.
CAGTAGAATTCCCTATATATCAATTTATTGCCCTATGACTCCCCAAAAGCAGAAAGACCTGAGTTAAAATCTGGCTTCAGAATCTTACCTAGGTAAGTCACTTAATCTCTGCTTATCTCAGTTTCTTCAATTGTGAAAGGAATTTTTTTTAAAAAGTATCTACCTCCCAGGATTATTATAAGGATAGAATGAGATAATAATCAATTAATTATTAAATGAGATAATATTTATGAAACACATCACAGTATCTGATATATAGTAGATGCTCAATAAATGCTTATTTTCTTCCTTCCCTCCTCCATCATATCAAAACTACCTTCCATGGTCACTACTCAATTACATGTATTATCTCCTGCTATTACAAAGTAAGGTCCTTTAAGTAAAGGACAGCCTCACTTTTGTATTTGTATATCTACTACTACATGGCACATAGTAAACGTTTAACAAATACTTTGTCAGTTTGCTCTCCTATGTTCTTTTTGGGAGGGAAAATAAAAGGAATTATTTTCAAGTTTTAAGTCTGAGTTTTTTGTCAGTCTGGTCCAAAATGTGGCATAATAGAGCCATGATGGAAAATTATTTCACTTGACATACCTATAAGCTAGATCATAAGAGGTTTTTAAATGATAAAAAATAATTCAATAGCATTTTTTTCACCAAGTTGTACTCTAAGGACTTATAATTCAATAAAGCACCACAAAAGTATATATCAAATCAATAATTCCCTTGTTCTCACCCTCTATAATAATTTTAATTTCTTCCACTTCACATTCTTTTCTGAAGGAAAAAAATTGATAAGTATCTGCAGGAAGCTCTGGAAGGCAACTTTATAGATTAGGTTTAGAGCACAAAAATATGTTCTCATTAAATATTAACTCATTCATATTACATAACAGCACACATAGCATTTGGGGGAATACAATTTACAAGACTCAATCTACTTTGTTATACAGAATATTCAAAGAACATAAGTCAACACTACATTGGCAATTTAAGTTTATCACTTTCTGGGTTTATCTCTGTTTGAGTTCATAACCTTAATATTTCATTAACATCCAAGTGATATTGGATGCATTTTTAGATTATAATAAACAACATACTCATATGAGTTCTGAATTACCATGTTTTTGTGCATGCCTCTGATTTGGAAATCAGGAAACCAGTGATTAAATGTTAACTTATAGACATTGATTTGAAGTCGTTTACTAGATTGGCATATTAGGAAGATCATAAATCATTTTATAATCAAAAATGATCACGTTTGTATATGCCCACACAAAGTGAATTGAAGAATGGAGATAATTATCTAACTAATCCAAGTAAAATGCTTTTTGCCTCCACCAACTAAATTGCCAGACTGAAGTTGTTATTTGGGCTGTATTTCCCAGGTAAGACAGTATGTATATTCATCTTTCCTAGTTTTTAATCCACTCCTTTATCCCCAAATCATCATGGATATTTTTATCTGTTTATATTTTGTACTACCCCCCCACCACAAAATTTAAGCTTCTTGAAAGTGCAGACTGTTTTTCTTCTTATCTTTGCACCCCTAATTCCTAGGACCATGTCAAGCATATGACAGGTTTGTAAGAAATGCTTGTTGAATTGAATTAGTTCTTCTGGAATGTAATTGGCATTTCTTCTGCCCTCTCTTCCACTAATGTGAATCATGTCAGCACCTTGAGAGCAGAATTGTGTGTTTTGCCTTTTTTTGTAATCCTCAATCCTTAGCACAGGGCCTAGAACATAGCATATGCTCAATGAGTGCTTGTGGATTGAACTCTCTCTCAATGGCCCCCTCGCTTCTATTAGACTGACACTTCCATTTGAAATATTCAATTACTTGAATTTAGGATTCTCTTTCCCTGCTCAGAGGTGATTTAATCCATAATAATTCTGGATGGATGAGACTATAGATAGAGACATAATGGAAGAAACCAACCATTGATCTGTCACCTCATTGAAGAATTAAAGGTACTAAAGGGGAAAACCTTGAACACTAAAAACTTGGAGAGATACTATGAGAAAAAGGAAAGAAATCTAAGAAGTCAGGTAAAGTAGAAGGCTGTTATAAACAAAGAGCCAGGTAAATGTAGTCTAATTACTCCCTTCAGAAGCCAGAGGCCCTAATAATGGCCTTTAGAATATCTGAAAGGGTGACAACCTCCTATTCCACCCCCAAATCCTCACTTTTCCTAGGTTCAGAATTGCAATCTTGTAACCAATAGTCACAGAAATAATCCTCATTTTTCCTCAGAGTTTCTGAAAACCACAGAAGACATTATTTGAGTAGCTCCGAAAAAAAATGGTATCAGCTGCACACCTCAGGGGCTACTCGGTTATTCAAACTGACTTCCTCCGCCATGACCCCAAATGATACTATTTGCCATTTTTGAAGTACTAGGTTCTACTACTACAGGAAATCATTCATTTATTCATTCACTCACTCAATCTATTTCTCAGTCTTTCACCAAATATTTATTACGTACCTTCTATGTTCAAGGCACTGTGCTAAGACTGAGAAATTCAGAAGCAAGTGTTATTTCCTTTTTCCTATGAAATCATTAGCGGGCTAACTTAATATGTTTACTGTGAACATGCAACGAAACTAAAACTCTTCTTACAAAGTATTGGTCATCATGTTGAGTAAGTTCCATGGAGTCCAAAGACACAATGATGAACCTTGGAAAAATCTGCATAAAGCAGTTATTATGATATTCAATATTAAATACTTTAAAATATTTGTTACCTCTTTAGTCTAGGTCCTCCTTACTATGGTACAGGTTTCAATCCATTCATTCCACCTTATACCAATTAACTTTTGTCCATTTTCTTCCCAGAGACGCTCTGTAAGCAACCCTCCCAATAAGTTAAGGAACTTCCTCTAGATCTTATGACATTGAAAAGGTACCAGTGGACCCAACAGACTATACATAAATTATACCTCTCTCCTTTCATGTAATGGGCTCACCTCTTTTTCTGGCCATACATCTCACTGTTGTTTCTTCAGAGCAATCCATCCTTGGTAAGATGCTACAGTGTGCTCCTGCCTACGATACATTTGTCTATTGCCCTTTGGCTAACCCCTCCAAGGTTAATTCTTTGGAGATTCTGGTATTCCTCGATTTGTAGCCTTAAGACCTCACAGGAAGAATATTGCTGTTGAAAAGATGGCTTTTGTTTTAAGGAAGTATTTGGAAGCATTACAATTCTGGATAATTTTAAATGGAAATTGTTTAATTTTCCTAAAGTATAGGTCTGATAATGTCACCCCCTTTTCCCCAAATAAATTCCAGGGACTCTCTATTATCTATAGGATCAATATATAATACTCTTTATGGCTTTCAAAGTCCTTCACAATCTTTTTACTTTTCTTACATTTTATTACCCTCAATGTAAGGACATTGACCTTATTTTAGTTCCACAGTATTCTGTCTCCCAAATCTATCCGTTTTTACTGACTTTCCCCCTATGCTTGGAATGATTTCCTTCTTTTACCTGCATCTCCTGTTTTCTCTGGCATCATTTATGTCTAGGCTCAAATCCCACCTTCTGCAGTGTACCCCTCCCCCACTGCTAGTGTCTTCTCTCTGAGATTCCCTTCGTGTGTGTGTGTGTGTGTGTGTCTGTGTCTGTATATGTATACATATATACACATTATATATATGAATACATATTTGTATGTATATGCAGCTAGCTGTAGATCTAAATCTAGGTAGATACACATTTTGTACATTCAATTTTTACATGTTTTCTCCCTATTAAAATATGAACTCCTTGAGGAAAGGGACAATGTTGTTGCCTTTCTTGGAATCATCAACACTTTTAATACCTGGCACATAGTAAGTACTTAATAAATGTTTATTGAATAACCATTTGAGTTTTTTCCTTGCCCCCTTCATACTTCAGATAAAAGAGATCAGAGATTACTAGTTCAAGAAGCAATGCAGAAGTGATATATAAGTTGTACATCTTGGAGACTCCCAGCACACTCTTTTAAATTTGATGTGACTAGGGCAGCTAGGTGGTGCAGTGCCTAGAGCACTGGCCCTGGAGTCAGGAGGACCCGAGTTCAAATTTAGCCTCAAACACTTGCTAGCTGTGTGACTCTAGACAAGTCACTTAACCCTAATTGCCTGTAAAAAAAAAAAAAAAAAAAGTTTTTATATGACCTACAGGTTCAGGGGATTTGTTGTTGTTATCTTGCACAATGAGACCATGTAACTGTTTGGCAGTGATGGGCCTTCTTGTCAGGGTTTGTCTTGTTTGCTACACTCCCTCTTTGCTTCATGGGGTGCACATTGTCTCTGCTTAAAATCAGTCACTGGACCTCTGGCTGCTGCAGGCCCCAATCATCTAGTTGCCAGTGATGCTGCTTGCTGTCAGCATAAGTGTTGCACAGCTTAGAGTTCTTCAGTGAACCCCTGTGAACTGTCCTTCCTCTGATTCTTTTGTGACCATGCCAGTTGACCAAAGAGATGTTATGTGGATATCCTACCATTATACAAGTTTGGAAGGTACTCAGTCCAACAAAATAGAGGCAGCAAAACACAGCTTCAACAAAGGGCAGAACTTGCCCTTACATTGTACTTACAACTTCTTAGAAGCATGGACCACTATTCAATCTAAAATTAGCCAAACAAGAAGATAAGGAAAGACATGGAAAAAATACTGGAATTAAAAAATACTGTAGTTATACCTTTCCATCCAATGCAAGTATTCAGCATTGCCAGCAGACCCAAAAAGGATGTCTGATTAAGCTAACAACCAAGGCAGGTTTACTGATGTAAGGAAAACCATTTTCCGGGTACTACTGCAGAAGATGAATTAGTTATGACTACAAAGTTTTGGGAGGAACAAGCTGGAGCTAGATCCCTAGATAGTCTGAGGTAGAAAGGAGTCAACATGTAAGCCACAAATGAAGAATGGGTGAAATGGTCACCATCAATTTTCTTTGGATTTTGAAAAGCCTTTGGAAACCTAAATGAGGAAGCTCAGTAACAGAGAGTGATGGATGGGGCCCTATTGTCACTGCAGAGCTTGTGGGCATGAATCATTCACCTTTTAAATTGCAAGTTTGGGAAGTAGCCTGCATTGAGTTGTAGGGGAATCTGATGGATGAATGTACGATGCTGACAGATCAGAAGGGGCCCATTCCTACTCAAGCTGTATCCGTTTCCTAAAACTAAGACATTGGGAAAAAATGAAATGATGGCAAAGTAATGCTAACATCCAACCATATATTATTATGTTTTCTTGCCAAATAATTCATTGAACATGTCATAGAATTAAAGAATGCCTATTCTGTGAAGAATCTCTAGAAAACATCTAAATTCAACCTCTTCGTTTGACATAAAACTAAGGCTCAAGGAGAAGGCACATACCAAAGTTCACATAACTCTTTGTTAGTAGCTTAGGCAGGACTAGAACTTGATATCATTTGGGTTCAGATAAATGCTATAGAAAGATTGGGACCAAATAAATTACTTGCTTACTATTAAATGAGATAATATATTTAAAGTGTTTTGTTAACCTTAAAGCATATAACCTCTCAGTCTTAGTTTTCTCTCCTGTAAAATGAGTATAATAATAGCACATATATCACAGGTTTGTTGAGTCAAAGGAGATAATATATATAAAGCTCTCTTCAAGTCTTAAAGTACTATATAAATGCTAACTATTATTATTATTACTGTCATTGTTATTATTAAAGTATTATATAAATATATATTTCAGCCATTATTGTTATGTAAAATAAAAGATTTCCTTTTTCAGGTGCCAATAAACTATACAGAGTCAAACCAGCGAGTAAGTGAAAGAGACAGTTGCTTATGTAGTGAAATTTAAAAGTGTTCCAGTTGGAATATTCAGTCTAAAAACATCATGCTGATTCTCTACTAGTCCAAAATTACCAAATAATGCCATTGGGTACAGTATAAAAACACCTATATGTTACAATTTGCAAAACTGACCAATCCACAACATATTGGTATCAGTTTCTATCGCTCCTGTGGTAAATTTATTCCTTTGAATTAAGACATTGTCAATAGTTTTCAGTTCCTTGTTACTACAGGACCATAAGAATGGGACACAGGACAGTTAAATTTTTGATAGAAGAGAAAGGAATGATAGTAGGAACATTAATTGAGAACTGGAATTGACCTTAGAGGCTGAACCCAACCTCCTCATTTTACAGATGAAGAAAGAGTCATAGAGAGGTTGTTAGTTGCCCAGTGTCACACAGTTAGTAAGTGTTGAAGAATGCATATGAACCAAGTTCTTGACTCCAAGTCCAGTGTTACATCCATGCTGTCTCTCAATCTACACTCTAATGTCCTGGGAACATGTGATATCATAAAGAAGGAGAAGGTACAGGGGTTACTTAAAGGTTGATTATCCTTGATGACACTCCATCTACCATCCCCACACCTTTGCACTGGTTGTCCCCAATGCCTAGAATGACTCCCACTTCATTTTTTTATTTTTTTTTTTTTGTCTAGGCAATGGGATTAAGTGAATTGCCCAGGGTCACACAGCTAGTAAGTGTCAAGTGTCTGACGTCGGATTTGAACTCAGGTCCTCCTGACTCCAGGCCCTGTGCTCTAGCCGCTGTGCCACCTAGCTGCCCCAATGACTCCTTCATCTCTACCTCGTAGAATCTCTTGCATCCTTTAAAATTCTGTCAAAACCACATCATCTAAATAACTCCTTTCTTGATCATACCAGTTCCTAGGGACTTTTCTCCCTCCAAATAAAAATTACCTTGTAATTTATTTTGCATGCTCACTTATGTACATGTTTTCTCTTCCAATAGAATGTAAGCATTTTGAGGGTAGGGATTGTTTCATTTTTTCATTCTCACTTTCCAGCATAGTACCTAGTACCTAAAAGATGCTCAATATAAACTTGTTGATTGATGAATTAATTGATTTGCCTATGACATACTCTTAAAGATTTGCCTGGGGCACTGAGAGATTGTGATTCCTCCCAGAGCATATAACTAATACGTGATAGAGGTAAAATTTGAACCCAGTTTTTTTTCTACCTTCAAAACTGCCCCCTTTAGCCATTTTATCAGACTGCCTATTGTCCTTAAAGAAATTAAAAGACAACTCTTTATTGAAACAGGTAAACAAATATGAACTTTCATGAATGATTATTATATTTAAATAAGACACATAATTAGAGCAAGAATATAAGAGATGTGAATACCATGTACAGTGGAATGCTTTTCTCATTAATTGTCTACTCATCAATCATTACTTGAAATAGTTTCATTCTTTAAAACCACACTTTGAAATGATTTAATTGCAAAGGTCCTTTGAAACTTCAGCAACTAATAACCATTGCATAAAATTAAAGAAACTTGGCTTATAAACTTTACCAACTTTTGGTTTAAAATGTCACTGTAAGATTCTCATATATTTTCAAATTTTGCTATCAATTATATCAATTGTTACTACAAATATAGATGTTCCCAAGTGTCTTATAAAGCACTTCCCTCTCATGATGGTCTTAGAAAATTAAATGAAATTAGAATGATGTTTGTTACTTAAATGAAATTAGCATTCTGTCTACATAAATCAATACTTGTACTGGACAAAGTGTCAAGAATTCCAAGTATTCAAGGAATTCACTTCTCCCAGAACTCTCAGGAAGTCCAAAATTATATTTATCTATCTATCTATCTATCTATATATGTGTGTGTGTGTGTGTGTGTGTGTGTGTGTGTATGAAAAATGAGACCTTGAGTATAATCACAAAAGGAAAAAGAAATAATTGGGCTACTTTTACCTCAGATAATCAAATAAAGCTGAATTCCCATGGGATAATCCAAAGGCAGTAAGCACCACTCACTCACTTTCATCCCTTCCCCATGACAAGAAGCCTTTATAAAAATAAAAGTACGATTTAGAAAGTGACATTATGACATTACTGGTCATAAAAGTAAAGCAGACTGAGCCCTTTGGGAAGAACTCATTGCCCTCAGAGAGAAGTTTAATATGTCAGTCTCAGAAAAAATCATTCCTTATGTAAAAGGCAAGTCAGAGATCCTGTGAGAAGAACAATAAAACTGATAGGGTATTCAGCTACCAGCTCAGAAACAGAAGAAAAATTAGGCATAGAAATAGTATTATTATCAGAGATTCCCCCACCAGGTAACCAGAATTAAAACCTCTTTTTAACCTTATCTGTGCTTTCTGTATCTCCAGTCATCCTGATCCATATCTTGCCACTGGGCCCAGATGACTCTGGAGAAGAAAGTGAGGTTGGTAACGTTGCAAAGCCCTCCCTCCCTTAAATCCAATGCACTTGCAAGTAATGGCATCTCCTTCTTGTTGCCATGGGTCTCTTTGAGAACAAAGGACAAACAACAACAACAAAAAATTACCCCTTTAAACTTAAAGGGGAAAAAAGATCATTTTGATCAACTCATTAATATTAGTCACTTTCCTACCAAGATATTCAGTCCAGAGAAGGAGCACAATAGTTCAATTGCCTACCAGTAAATGGGCTAGTTTGAGCCATGAATCTATTGGTTTCACTCTTGTCAGTCTCTTTGGCTCAGATTGCAGTAGAACTCTCAAGGTTGCAGCATATCTTGGGGCATTGGGCCAAACCCTCTCAATTCAGTATGGCCTCAGGAGCCCTATGAGCTCTGCAGTTGCCTGAGGAGTAGCTATGTGTCAATGGTATTTGTGATGGAAACATGGTATTATATCAACAAAATTATTAATGTCATTATTGTTGTTACACTGATGTGGCTTCACTGCAGAGAATGCATGCTTCATTTCACCCTTACTTTACTCCCGTAATCTTATGACAAAGGGCCTACATTTCTAGCTTCTACCAATCATCTTAGAGAAATTCAGGCCTTCATAGTGCACTCCCAAACTACCATTAAGTCAAAGTATAGGAAGCTTTCCATTTCAGCCTCCAACCTTCTAAAGGAAAATTCTATTCAAGCCAAGTAACATTTAGTAAGGGCTTAACATGTATGATATATGCCTAAGCACTAGAGATACAAAGAAAAAAATGAACAATCCTTTTCCAAAGGCAACTTATATTCTCCTCAGAAGCAATAGAGAGGAAGTCTAAAACATTCGTTTTCATTCAGTTCAATTCAGCAAGCATTCATTAAGAATGCGTTGTGTGCTAAGAATTGTACTAGGCCCTGGGGATAGAACAACATGGAACACTTCTTCTTAGAACACTAGGTAACACTCCAACTTACATTGATAATCACGGGATAAGTGCCCCGAGGATGGCTGCTACCTTAGGTCCCAGATGAAAGCGTGTGAGGCTGTAACTCTAAAGCCAGAACTACTGAGCCCACACTGGTGTGCTTTCTATTACCAACCATCCAGTAGATTAATTATCTTTTAGCAACAGCATTTATGAAAACAGAATAGTAAAGAACAATTGGAAACATTCCACCCAAAAGCCTAGGGCACAATCTCATAAATACACACATTTTCCATTGGAAGAATGAGTTCAAGCTTAGAATGGCAATGAGCTACATGTGTAGAATACACATGTGGTAAAGGGTAATGCACAAGTCCTGATTACTTCAGGTTCTGGTAGTCATTTCTTTATTCAACAACTCATGTTGGATGCAGCTTTTTGTTGAGCTTGCTGCTCCACTGAGCAGGTGTGTTCCTTTCTTCAGTTCATAGCACTCTTCTATGTCATCAGGAGCCACATCCCCAATCTTCATGCCTTAGGTGATGTTCCTACCCCATCTAAAACTGTGCTTAGGTGGATATCTCTACTCCTGACTAGATTCATTGTCTCCTTTGTGTGCAGTAGCTATGATGACATGGCCAATGGATATGGGGAAGGAAAGAAAAAAGAAGGAAAAGAAATCTTCAGGAGTTTGCCTCAACAAAGCTTTCTCAAGGGAGGCAGAGCCAAGCAGTGACTTGCTTGATCTCTCCCCCAAAACTCTTCAAATACCTGTAAAAATGACTCTAAACAAACTCTAGAGCAGCAGAACCCACAAACAGACAAAGTGAAACAAATTTCCAGCTCAAGACAACCTGGATGGTCGATGGGAAAGGTCTGTTGTGCTAGGCTGGGAGAGGAGCACAGTTCCGCCAGGCCAGGCCTCAGCATACCTGGAGCAGGCCTCAGGTTACTTTTCTTTGATAATTCCTTGAAAGATGCAATGCAGGTTCTTTTTTTGATCATGGCTTTCAGATAGTTCAATAATTTTAAAATTATCTCTCTTAGATCTATTTTCCAGGTCAGTTGTTTTTCCAATGAGATATTTCACATTGTCTTCTATTTTTTCATTCTTTTGGTTTTGAATCATGGGCAGCTTTGGTGGTATCCAGACTTCTCAATGCACAAACACCAAAGACATCTTAGAAGGTCAGTAGGAAAGGTCTGTTAGACCTCGGTGAGAGAAGAGCTTGGTCCAGCCCAAGTACTGGTGCAGCCCCAGAGTGGCAGCTGTTTCTAGAGCTCTCTACCAACAGATGGAGGGGGGATCAAGTGGCTGATCAGAGGGGAATTGCAAGGATCTCTTTGCCAGTGCTGAGGCAGGAATCTCTTGCTTTACCAGTGCTTGGATCTGGGTCATAGTTCTGAGGGGCGGTCCTGGGACAAGGAGGAACACTGGTGCAGTGGAGTTTGTTGTGGAGGTGGAGAGGAAACACCTCGCCCATTATCATACCACCTTGGAAGAACTGAAAATTTACGGGTCCCTAGAAGTACCTCTGAAAACAGCTGTACAAACCCCCGAAGCTTGGGACAGTACACTCTTCACACTGGAAGCAGAGTTTTGCCTTAACAAAGTTTATAACTCAAGTAATTGGCCCAGGATCATGAGTAAGCAGCCCAAAAAGATTCAGATGATATTATCTTACTTTGGTGACAAAGAAGATCAAAACACACAACCAGAAGAAAACAACAAAGCCAAAGCTCCTATGTCCAAAGCCTCCAAGAAAAATATGAATCAGTCCCAGGCCTTGGAAGACCTCAAAAGGGATTTTGAGAAGCAAGTAAGAGAAGTAGAGGAAAAACTGAGAGTGATGCAAGAAAATCATGAAAAACAAGTCAACAGCTTGTTAAAGGAGACCCAAAAAAATACTGAAGAAAATAACACCTTAAAAAATAGCTTAACCCAAATGGCAAAAGAGGTCCAAAAAGCCAATGAGGAGAAGAATGCCCTAAAAAGCAAAATTGGCCAAATGGAAAAGGAAGTCCAAAAGCTGACTGAAGAAAATACTTCCTTAAAAATTAGAATAGGACAATTGGAAGCTAGTGACTTTATGAGAAATCAAGACACTGTAAAACAAATCCAAAAGAATGAAAAATTAGAAAATAATGTGAAATATCTCATTGGAAAAACAACTGACCTGGAAAATAGATCCAGGAAAGAGAATTTAAAAATTGCTGGACTATTTGAAAACCATGATCAAAAAAAGAGCCTAGACAGTGTCTTTCAAAAAATTATCAAGGAAAATTGTCTTGATATTTTAGAACCAGAGGGCAAAATTGAAATTGAAAGAATCCACCGATCTCCTCCTGAAAGAGATTCCCAAAGGAAAACTCCTAGGAATATTGTAGCCAAATTCCAGAGTTCCCAGGTCAAGGAGAAAATATTACAAGCAGCCAGAAAGAAACAATTCAAGTATTTGGAAACACAATCAGGATAACACAAGATTTAGCTGCTTCTACATTAAGGGACCGCAGGGCATGGAATATAATATTCCAGAGAGCAAAGGAAATAGGATTACAACCAAGAATCACCTACCCAGCAAAACTGAGTATAATCCTACAGGGGAAAAATGGCTAGTCAGTGAAATAGAGGACTTTCAAGCATTCTTGATGAAAAGACCAGAGCTAAATAGAAAATTTGATTTTCAAATACAAGACTCGAGTGGAACATGAAGAGGTAAACAGGAAAGAGAAAATCATAAGAGACTTATTAAGGTTGAACTGTTTACATTCCTGCATGGAAAGATGATATTTGTAACTCATGAGACCTTTGTCAGTATTAGGGTAGTTGGAGGGGAAAAAGTTATATGTACGTATATATAGATATAGATAAATAGAGGGCACAGGGTGAGTTGAAAATGAAGGGGTCATATCTGGAGAATAAAATTAAGGGGTGAAAGAGGAATATACTAGGAGAAGGAGAAAGGGAGAGGTAGAATGGGGTAAATTATCCCACAAAAAAAAAAAAGAAAAGGCTCTTACAGTAGAGGGGAAACAGGGGAAGGTGAGAGGGAATGAGTGAATCTTATTCTCATAGGATTTGACTTAAGGAGGGAATAACATACACACTCATTTGGATGTGGAAATCTGTCTTACTCTACAGGAAAATGGGGGGTAAGGGGACAAGAGAGTAGGGGAATGATAGAGAGGAGGGCAGATTGGGAAAGGGAGTAATCAGAAGCAAATACTTCTGGGGAGGGACAGGGTCAAAAGAGAGAATAGAATAAATGGGGGGTGGGATAGGGTTAAGGGAGAGTTAGTTTTTCACAGCATGAGTACTATGGAAGTCTTTTGCATAACTGCACATATATAACCTATATTTTAAAAAAAAGAAAATAAAGAAAAAACAACAGACCTGAAAAATAGATCTAAGAGAGATAACTTTAAAATTATTGAACTATCTGAAAGCCAAGATCAAAAAAAGAACCTACACCACATCTTTCAAGGAATTATCAAGGAAAACTAACTTGATATTTTAGAACCAGAGGGCAAAATAGAAATGGAAAGAATCCACCAATCACCTCCTGAAAGAGATCCCCAAAGGAAAACTCCTAGGAATATTGTAGCCAAATTCCAGAGTTCCCAGGTCAAGGAGAAAATATTGCAAGCAGCCAGAAAGAAAGAAGTCAAATATTGTGAAAACACAATCTGGGTAACACAAAATTTAGCAGCTTCTACATTAAGGGACCAGAGGGCATGGGATATAATATTCCAGAGGGTAAAGGAGATAGGATTACAACCAAGAATCACCTACCCAGCAAAACTAAGCATAATCCTTCAGGGGGAAAATGGAAATTCAGTGAAATAGAGGACTTTCAAGCATTCTTGATGAAAAGACCAGAGCTGAATAGAAAATTCAGCTTTCAAATACAAGACTCCAGGGAAGCATGAAAAGGTAAACAGGAAAGAGAAATCATAAGGGACATATTAAGGTTGAACTGTTCACATTCCTGCATGGAAAGATATTTGTAACTCATGAGACCTTTGTCAGTATTAGGGTAGTTGGAGGGAAAAAATTATAAGTATGTATAGATAGATAGATAGAGGGCACAGGGTGAGTTGAAGATGAAGGGGTGATATCTGGAGAATAAAATTAAGGGGTGAGTGAGCATTATATTGGGAAAAGGAGAAAGAGAGGGGTATAACATGGTAAATTATCTCACATAAAACAGACAAGAAAAGGCTTTTGCGGTGGAGGGGAAATGGGGGAAGGTGAGAAGAAATGAGTGAATCTTATTTTCATCAGATTTGGCTTAAGGAGGGAATAATACACATTCAATTGGGTATGGAAATCTATCTTACCCTACAGAAAAATGGGGGGGAAGAAGACAAAAGAGCAGAGGTATGATAGAGGGGAGGGCATACTGGAGGTAGGGGTAATCAGAAGCAAACACTTCTAAGGTGGGACAAGGTCAAAAGAGAGAATAGAATAAATGGGGGGGTAGGATAGGATTAAGGGAAATATACCTAGTTTTTCATAACATGACTACTATGGAAGTGTTTTGCATGACTACACATGTATAACCTGTACTGAGTTGCTTGTCTTCTCAATGAGGGTGGGTGGGGAAGGAGGAAGGGAGAAAATTTGGAACCCAAAGTTTTAAAAACAAATGTTAAAAATTTTTTTCACATGCAACTGGGAAATAAGATATGTAGCAATGGGATATATAAATCTATCCTGCCCTACAGGAAAATTGAAGGGGAAGGCAATAAGAGAAGGGGGAGGAGAGATAGAAGGGAGGGCAGATCAGTGGAAGACGTATTCAGAATGCACGCCATCTTGGGGTGGGGGGAGGGACGAAATGGGGAGGAAATTTAGAGCTCAAAATCTTGTGGAAGTGAATGTTGAAAACTAAAAATAAATTAATTAATTTTTTTTAAAAAAGTACTCTCAAGATTAAAATCATTAACTCCTTGGCTGCAGAATGAATTTTGCCTTTCACGCACAAGCCCGATGTGTATGACTGAATCTCTCAGATAACTATGCTATTTCTTTCTTTTCCCAATTAAAGGGGATTTTATTCCTGATAAAATGGTCAGAGTATAGATTCTGGATTCTTAACTTGGAGCCAGTGAGCTTTTTTTGTTAGTTTGTTTCTTTTAGTTTTTACAACTATATTTAATTTTAATATTTTTGTAATATTATGTATTTTATTGTATATACTTAACAAGGTCACTCTGAGAAAGGTCCCATAACCTTTAGCAGGTTTCTAAAAGGGTACATGACACATAAAAGGTTAAGAACCCCTGAAGTAGACAGTCCAGTTTACATGTTAAAACTTATCCCGTGTGACTTCATTGTTGTGGGACTACAAGAAAATTCCTAAATAACATTAACATAACATTTTGTGATTAGATTCTGAGCCTTATGTGACTCCATTTAACTAAACTCGGGAGGTAGAAATCACATCTCTCTTATATACAAAAATAATGGATCCCTTGCCTTTAATGGAGCTTACATTTTACTTAGGGAAGGGGAGTTTATACACACATAAGTAAATACAAGATATTTCAAAAAGTAAAGGAGAATTAACTAGGGAAATCAAAGAAGACATCATGGAGGAAGCAAAAGCTTAACTGAATTTTGAAGGAAAATAAGTATGACAACTCTAATTTTTATGCCTCTTCCTTTCATGTCCTTGGGTTGTGTGGCTCAAGTGCTACCTTACTTAAACCAAATGAGAGATAGCATTCCACTGTGTCAATTATTCAGCTGGGAACCACATTAGCTGAGTTGCCCACTCAGTAATATTCATTCTTCTTGTGCTATAAAACCAGTGGTCTGGACATTCTCTCTATCACATATATGGGATAACCTTATCAAAAGGCTGAAGTAGCTCCACTAGCTACTAGAAAGTGTTCAACCTGCAGTTGTCTAGATTACTACTCCCACTTCTAATCAAATGACTTCAAGCAATAGTGGTCTGGGTCTGGAATTCAGCTAAAAGATAAAATGGAATATTACTCAAAATATTAACATTTTAAATCTTTGTTGCATATGCACCCCTACACCTCTACATCACCTCCACTCCGTCTGTCTAGAATCCCTCCTTTCAGGTCAGAATCTCTTCCACATTCAAAGGATTCAGAAGTTAACATATTGTGATCTTATAGTTTATTGAACATAGACAAAAATGAAAGGAATGCTGTCACATGTTCCTCTATGAAGGCATCCTCCTCCAGCCAGCCATCTCCTAAAACTTCTCTTACTTGCCCTACTAGATATTCAGAGTAGGAGGGGGATAATTTCTGAATTATTCATACCCAAAGCTCATGGAAAGGATTAATGTGAGTGAGTGTGTGTGTGTGTGTGTGTGTGTGTGTAGATGTTCCAGACTCTGCTGGAGTATCACACATTATAACTGGAGAAAGTGGGGGAAGAATGGTGAGACATGTGTGTTTTCTATTCTAGCTCACCAGCCCTACAAGAAGGATAATAACTGCCAGTTTCAAAGTCACGGTCTCCCTACTTGCAGTACAGCCTCCACTTTCTACCCCAGGGTCTGGGTTGTCTCCATAGCACTGATTTCTGTCAGCCTTGATGTTGGATAGAATCCCCAGATGCCACAATAACCACCACTGACATATTCCTCACCATTCTGGTCTAGCATGAAAGTCCAATAGTACAAATCCCAGGACAAATGTTCCGTGGCTCTCCACATGGAAACTGGGAAGTATAACTCTGAAGCAAAAAGAATGAAAGCCAAACCTTAGATGCTACTGTCTGCAGATTATGTCACTTCTTGCTCCAAAATATTTTGGGGTAGAAAGTGGATGGCACACTACTATGCCAAGGCTTTGGTACTAGTCCATCATAACACTATTATATACATTCCATTAGAACTTGAGTGCCAAGGAAAAGGAAAAAAATATGAAAGGCATTCAAAAGCAGATTCACAGAACTACACAGCACATTAATTAAGATACCAAACCTGCTGAACATGATAGGGCACCCACATGAAATCCCAGGTTCCAAGAAGGCCAATGCAGATATATCTCTTGAGCTTGAGAGTTCTGAGCTGCTGTAGGCTATGATGTTTGGGGGTCTGCACTAAACTTGGGAAAGGGGGGCAGCTAAGTGGTGCAGTGAATAGATCACCAAGCCTGGAGTAAGGAAGATATGATTTCAAATCCCACCTCAAATTCTTACTAGCTATGAGACCCTGGGCAAGTCACTTAACCTTTAATTGCCTCAGTTCCTCATCATCCCTAAAAGTTCATGGAGTCATGTAGAGTTAAACATGACAACTGAACAGCAAGTCTAGGACCAATATAGTGAGCCCCTAGGAGCAGGAGGTCATCAAACTGCTTAGGGAGGGCCAAAGTGACCCAAGTCAGAAATGGAGCGGGTCAAAGCTCACATGCCAGTCAGCAGTGTGATTGGTCCAATAAGTAGCCTCAAGCCCTTTGAAGTCAGAAGCTCTCTCTTATATTTCTTTGTTTCTCTCCCACTATCTGGCACAATGTTTTACATGTAGAGGGTGCTTAATAAACACTTGTTAAATGTGGAGCGGATCCTTTCATGCAAAGCAGATACTGAGAAAAAAAAAAACAACAACAACAACAAACAAACCAAAAAACCCTTAAAACTCTGCAACCAGAATTCTCATCAAAGTTAATCTGGGCTAGTGTCCATCATTCACCCAAGTAATTTGGCTCCCTCCTTGATTGACCAGAAACATTATTAGGCCCAGGAAAAAGAAAAGGGGTCCACTCTAGAGAAGAATTTAGGGCTTATGGAGTGATAATTATCCTAAGCAATGCAAGACTATCATGGGAAACAAGACTTCGTTACTTCAGATAATTGCTTTCCAGAAATCTTATTCCTGCCTTTGCATTTGGCCTGCATTTTCTGCCAATTGGAAGTAACATATTTGGCCACTTGTTCCCACTACTAGAAATCCCTTATAAATTGTCAATTCTCTCCTTGGTGCTCATCGTGACCCTGTCTTGCTCATCTTATTGTCAACTCAATTTATGTTTCATCATCACTTCTTTTCTGAAAATGGTGTGTTTATATTTGTCTTTCTTGCTATGAGGCCAGGGCTTTCAAATGATCCCTTTCACAGGCTCAAATTCTGCTCTATGCTTTCCATGAATTAGGAAACTATTCCCCACTTCCTGTTTCATCTATACATGCCACACATTTAAATTCTTTAGAGGGAAAGAATCATTATCTTTCAAAGCAGTCCTTTCTACTTTTGAACAGCTCTCATTGTTAGAATTTTTTTTTCCTGACATCAAGCCCAAATCTGTCTCTTTGCAATCACTCCCTGCCTCCTAGCAATTGCTTTGGTTCTGCAAATAAAATAAATAAAATAAGTCTAATCCCTCCTCCACATGACATGCCTTCAAATGTAGCTCTATGTCAGTCTTCTCTTCTTCAGGTTAAATATCCTCATTTCCTTCAAACGGTCCTGAAATGACATGGACTCAAAATCCTCAATATCCTCATCACCTTCTTCTAAATACTCAGTTATCAATACTCTTCTTAAATGAGACACCTAAAACTAAAAGTAGAGGAGCCAGATGGCACAATGGATAGAGTATTGGGCCTAGAGTCACAACTCATCTTCCTGAGTTCAAATGTAGCCTCAGACACTTACTAGCTGTGTGATCCTGGTCAAGTCACTTAACCCTATTTGCCTCAGTTCCCTCATCTGTAAAATGAGCTGGAGAAGGAAATGGCAAACCATTCCAGGATCTTTGCCAAGAAAACCCCAAATGGGGTCACAGAGAGTCAGTCACAACTGGACTGAATAACTGCAAAAATAAAAATAAAGACAACTCTCCAGATGAGCTTTGATGAAGGCAGAATATCAAAGAACTAGATTTTTTTAGTTGTTATATCACTGATTATATTTATACATATGTATGTATATATATATATATGTGTGTACATATATACATACATATGTATGTGTATATATACATACATCTGTGTGTGTATATATATATATATTTTTTTTTTTTAAACCTAGTTGTTTGCCTGTTGTCTCCTTCTCAGAATGTCAGCTCCTTGAGAGTTGTTCTGGTCCTTCTTCATAGTCAGCATTTAGCACAGTACCTGACACATAGAAGACATTTTATAAAAGCTTGCTGATTTGATTTGGCATTGTAGACTTGTAGTGAGCTATAGATTCACCAAAACTCCCAGATCTTTTCCTGAACAACTTCTGCCTACCTTGCTTTCCCCATCTTGTACTTGTAAAATTACCTTTCTTGAACCAAGTGTAAAACTTTACATTTAGCCTTACTAGAATTCATCTTAGTAGATTTAGCTAATGTTCAAACTTGTTAAGATGGTTTTTGTATCCTGACTGTCATATGGCATATTAGCTATCCCCTCCCAGTTTGGTGTCATCTACAAATCTAATGAACATACCTTCATAAATGTCTTTAACAAAATCATGAATGACAATGTCCAAAAGAATAGATGCTGTACTACTCATGCCCTGGTAGTGCTTTTCTACCTTTCCAGGCTTCTGCCATTTTACTCCTTTCCACATACTCTGTGATCAAGTGACAGGATCAAGTGATATTAGCCTTCTTACTATTCCTCAAAGGAGAAACTCCCATTGCTGACTGCATTCTTTTTCACTAGCTGTCCCCGAGGCCTCAAATGCTCCTTCTCCTCTTCTAACTTCCCAATTTTGTTCAAGATTCAACTCAAATCCCATCTTCAGAAGGTTTTTCCCAGCCACACCCCACTCCAGTGCCTTCCGTGTGTGTGTGTGTGTGTGTGTGTGTGTGTGTGTGTGTGTGTGTGTG